>NW_009260022.1:2017567-2079743 GCF_000687185.1 Egretta garzetta
GCCCCCGGGGGGGGGGGGGGGGGGGAGTGAGCGAGCGGCTGCGTGGTGCTGAGTTGCCAGCCGGGTTAAACCACGACAAACGCCTATTTGAATCTCACAAACCTCTATATTTATTCCTAAATTTTTCTTTCTGACCTTGACAGGATTTGGATTGTTGTTTGGTTTTGTTTTGTTTTACCAGGAGGATGATCTTCAGTGTTTTGAATTGTATTATGAAGTAATTTTAAAAAGCCAATGCTGGAAGCAAATTAGAGAATCTGTTTAAGGAGTAGGAGAAAGATGAAAAAGATTGATTTGCAAGTTTGCAAGGTACTGAAATAAATTCCCAAGATAGAAGGCATGAGATGGGATAAAGCTTGAAAGCACAAACTGAGCTGGATATTTCTGAGACCAAAAATAGAGGGGTTATGTCCTTTTTTTCTCAGAGACTTGTGAAAAAAGAGAAAATGAATAAAAAGAAGGATGGAATCACTTTAAAATAGAGTACCAGAAAAATGGTCAGGGATGCATTGGATATTGGTGAGACAAAAAGCAATGGAAACTTGCATTCAGAAAAAGCAATGTAATGAGAATTTCCCAGCAGAAAGAGGAAGGAGAGAGAGAGAGCTTCTGGGACTGACAAATGCAAACAATAAATAGAATGGTGGCTGAGTCAGAAACGTGGTTTTTCAAGTGATATTTAATATGGCAGGAAAGGGTGCTACCCAGAAGTTTGGAAATAAGTGCAAAATAGAATAAATTCTTTTTGTCAGAGCTAAATAGCACATTAGAACAACGTGAAAGGGGGCCTGGAACCACACACATGGGTGGAAATGGAAGAGGCAGAATTGATGACACAATAATGAGTAAAAGACAGGAAGCCTGAAAACACTGCATACCCATGTGTTCAGTAAGACATCACAATGATTCTTTAAATAAATATTATTAATTGTGAATAAAAAGAGATCAGTACATTTTACAAAAATTGGACTAATCCCACTATGGAAAGGGTGAAGATTTCTGAGCCTACATTTGTCATTTAACTAATTACTTCACTCATACCAAACTTTCAGTTATTTCCATCTAACTTTTATATGTTTTCATGGATCGGAATCTAAAAAGAATAAACCTACAACTAGAAAAATGGAAGTAACATGTGCCAGAACTACTGAGCTCTGTGAAAAACATTTGGAGAACTTGCATTATACTCCCCATCTCCCTACAATATTAGGTTCAGTCAGAAACATCAGTTGTAGCTTTCAATGGTTAAAATTTACTCAAATGTTCCTTTTTTTCCCATTTTAGAATATTTCAGCTTTACGATTTTTTTTCTCATTGAGCAATTTGATCTCTTAAGTGCTCTAAAACATTATATTAAAAAAAGCCTGATGGTATTCCTTATCTGGTATGTCTTACTGACTACATAACATCTTTTTTTCTCAGTTTACAAGTATGAATATATATTGTTCAATTTTTAATTCTTCTGGTGTATTTGTTTCGGCATCAACAGAAAGTCTACAGGTCAAATACGGGTCTCTTACTCTTGTGGAATCCCACTGCCTCCTATATTTATCAGCTGTCTTCAATGGAGGAAAATAAGGTAGAATATGTTCCTGCTATTGGAAGAGAACCAACAAATCTCTTCATGATGTTTAGCCTAAACAACCCAACATGTTCTCCCTCAGGTGAGTTGGTACTAGAGTTCAGAAAATGTAATGAAAGAAAAGGCATTCATCCAGAAGAGTATCACAGTTCTAAACACAGCCCCACCCCCAAATTAGAGAGAGCTTTCTGCCCCTTTTTCAAAGAAATTTGCAAAGAAGTACCCACTTCTCCTGATTACTGCCAGAATATTTCTCTGTTAACCAAGAGCAGGAAAACCTTTGTGCTTCTTTAATGTCAGTTCTTCAACTTAAGGTAGTAAAAAACAATAGAGAAGGATCAGTAAAGTACCATTTAAGGGACAAAATCCAATGCTAAGCTTTGTGGGTTTTTCCCCTAAATATATCTGCTTCTGTCATTAATGTACAAAACTCTTACAGTAGAATTCATATGCTGGAAGGATGTGGTGTGATATGGATAGCAGCCACGATGCCATCCTTAAGAGTCAACAGTCAGCTGTCCTTTCAAGTGCTTGGCATTGGGGTAGTATATTGAAGAGTCATATTCATAGACATTCTAAAGGTTTTCTAGTTCATGGTCACCTTCATTTTAAAAATGAAATAATCTGTCATTTATTTTAGCTTCCCAACTCTCCCAGTTGTTGACATTTACAACTTCCAAAACTTCAAAGCAAGTTTAGGATATAATATGTCAATTTCAATGTAGATTTCTCTAATCAATAATAAAGTACCATTGCTCCTGATATAAAGTATTGTTTCAAACACCTGACAGGATACATGATTCCATGATATACATTCATCTATATAATTTTCCTGTAAGTCATTATAGCCAGACATCTAAAATTATTTATTTCTGGTACAAGATACAATGCAAATTGCTGTTGTTTTCCTAGAATTACCATAGAAATGTACTGATTATACTATGCCTTATGGAATAAAAACTTGACATCCTTTGAGGCAGGCTAAAGCTCTTACTTTCCCCTCCTACCACCATTGATACTTTCTTTAAAATAAGGAAAACTTTCTGTGACTACCTGGCAAACTGAGGACAATCAGTTTAAGGCTGCCTGTCTCTAACTTACTTCCTTGTGTCTAAATACTTCAGCAAATATTCAAGATCACACAAACCAGGCTCAACAGAATAAACTAACAGGGTGTCAGTCCTGACAGCAATCATCCTGTTATTGTTTCACATTAGATTCTCAGGTAATTTTTAGCACAGTCTTTTTTCCTTTGTACTTTATATTAACACATAGGTCAAGCCTGAAAAACACATTAGAAAAGTAGGTGCACTTCCAGAATGCAACACTAACATCAGCCAATAGAGCTAAGGAGTTTGACACCATAGCTATAAAATAAGCATTTCTGCAATAAGTACAATTGAACAGGTTTTCAACAGGGATAGAACACACTGATCCATTTTCAAATACTACAGAATGAGCAACAACAACTTTTTCAAATTGGGGTTGAAGGGTGGGTGGGTTGAACAGACAGCCCAATCCCAGATAAAATAGTTTGGTGGGAGTCTTTTAAGCACATACCTCAGACAAGCAGCAGAGAAGAAATCCATTTTAGAAAAGACGCTGAAAGAGCTTGATGTCCCCCTGGCAAATTTCTTGTGCTGTTTGAAAAAGCAAGACGGTTCAGATTATGAACCGAGTTATATCTACAGCATTACAACCAGTCCTGGTCAGTACGTAATGAAAGTAAGGGCTTCTTGCAGTGAACTTGATCAGAAAGACTAATGGCTGGGGGTGATATAGAGAGAAAGAAAAAAGGAGGAGGGATCCCTTTGGTAAACCTCAAACATTTGTGTGAAGCATTTAGCCTTAAAGCAGATCTTCATCATGAAAAGAAAAACTGTACATTCCTGCAGTACTAGGATTTTGACTACACCATTACTTGCTTTGGCCTTAGTATGTTCTCCACGTGAAAGAACAACGTGACCTCTGTTAACTTCTAAACAGTTCAGGAGAAAAATCTTGACTAATATTTTAAAGACCACCACCCCCAACCAAACTGGCAAATGCCCAAAAATATAGGGCCAGTGAAATCCATCTTGTAACAAAATGCTGTGCTGTCAAAAAGACCTGACTGTATCTTTTGAAACATTTTTTAAAAACACCAAAGTTGGATTTTCTCCTTAATTACATGCTTAACAGTAACTACAAAGCAAGTATTCAGACATGGTTAAAATAAAGGGGGGGGGGGGAGGCACCTCATGCAGACAGCTAACATAAATGAACTAAGGTCTAGGATTTAACATCTTGCTGGCTTACCTGATAAAATATGAATTTCAAATGTATTATGAGGGGGGGGGAAAAAAACAAACCCCAAGAGAGAGTGATGATAAAATGCTTGAAATGCTCTCTAATAAACTTGTTCAGATTCCCCGTTCCAAAACACTACCAAGTATTTATAAATTGCTGCATTCTCATTGCGAAGGGAGGAAAAAAAAAAGAAAAAAAGACCTCTGCAGTATCCTCCTCTCTGCTTCATTCCCCGCTTCCTGTTCTGAGGCTCACTCTGTGGTACCTAATAGAAATCAGCAAATAGCATGCAAAAAAAAAAAAAAACAAAAAAAAAAAACACCAAGAAAAAAGGGGGATGGGAGGAGGGGGAAGAGAGACAGAGAGGAGAGTGAAGAAAGAGAAAAAACATAAAAAAAAAAAAAAAATACTGAACCTTAAAGAACAGCCCCATCTACCGGTAAAAGAACTGAACCGGCTGTAAAGATTGCTTTTTAAAAGATTTTCTGACTTAATGACTGAAAATCTGCAGCCCCGTGTCCTGTCAGCAAGGAACAAAGCACAGGGGTTGCGCTGAGATTTCTTTATCCAGTATTGAAGGAGTAGAAGTTTTCATTAATTTTCATTTCTTTGCTGTTAATTATTTGTCTCTGAAACATGAGAAGAAAATAGTTTGGGTAAGGGTGGTCCATTATAAAAGCACCAGAAACCTTTCCAGGTCAGCCCATGGCATGCCACAACTAGATGCTGACTGTCCTCTGCCTCGTTTTACACCTCCCCACTGAGTAGCGGTGGTAGATTCAACATCTTCAGGCATGGGTTCAATCAAAAAAAAAAAAAAGGTTCCTGTGCCAGAGTCCTATGGCGTGGTCCATCTATTACAGACTGCATTGCTAATCACGCAGCCTGGTACACGACTGCCAGAGATAGATATGGACAGAGCTATACATTCCCGGGTATTCAGATGACAGCTGCGCAGCCAAATCTGGAACCTAGACAAAAAATGCTCCTTTTTAAAATTCAGACTGCTAAGTAACAGTAACTGCTAATACAACAAACTCCAGCTGCATTGGACCAGCTTCAGTTTGAGCTAAATCAGGCAACATTATGTATTTCCCATTGTACCAGGATGGCCATTAGCAAACACTTTCGAAACCCCCTAGTTTCAGCCATGCTGGAGGGGGGTGGATGCAGCATGATAGGAAAGGAAGGGGGCAATGTCTATGAAGGTGAGAGCTGCACAGAAGAAGGGCTAAAAATAGTGATGCATTTCTTTCATTGTGTAATACAATTTTGGCATATAAAGATAAAAGAAAATAAACCTAATTAATACCTGTATGCAATAAGGCTGTCATCTATGATATAACAGACACTTAATGCATTAACCTGCGATTCAGTAACCCCAGGCAGCTATAACGAATTTGATCCCCTAGCGTCAATTCCAGTATTGTTCTGATATGCTCTTTTAAAATATTTTTATATCATGAGGTTTTGGCTGTCTAAATTTTGCTTGAATCCAAGCTACATGAAGCTGAATTTCTCCACCTCCCAGTGTTGCCTGACATGGTTGGCCCTTCACAATAAGCAGTTGGAACGTCTCAGCATAACACCTAATTTTCAAGCATTTATCAATACAGAATGTTAAGAAAAATTGTTCTAACAATGAAATCTAATCTCATACATTTTTCAATGTTTTCTCTACAAATATTAGTGATTAAAAGAACACAGCCAGCAACCTTATGACACTAAATATTTAGTTAAAACACACCATGATATATCCAAATACTAATACTCAAATGCTGACATACAAAGGGCAAGACCAAGCTGGATACAACCAGTCTCCTTTTGAATGTGCCTGAGCACTGATTTAGAGACTTCACATGCTTTCATGTTTCACTGCTGCCATGATCACCAGTTTTGAACTTAGCTTTTCTGCTGGCACTACTGGTAGGCTGCTAAATAGCTCAGGCAGGTCCCCACTACCCAAATGCAGTTCAATCCTATGACCTTGAAGTAGAAAGATCTATAAACCATTATTTTATTATTATCAGCTGGTAACACTGTCTTTGTCTGTTTGATCCTTATTTAGGTATAATTGTAAAAGCTGAGTTATCTTTTTTTCATACATTTGCAAAGCTCTTCAGGGTCATGAGGAGAATTTGCAGGTGACAAATTACTTCATAGTGCTAGTAACACCCCTGACTCAGAATCAACCTTAACTTTTTAAATACTAAACAGATGTTCAGATACTATTGATGCTGCCAATTGATCATTCCCAGAAATATTTCTGTTCACGAAGGGTGGTTTTGGAAATGATTAATTGCCTGATGTTTATAAACACAGATTTATCACTAGATTAAAAGGCAGAATATTTACTCCTCAGCTTGAAGTTTTAATATAAGTTCTCCAGTCTTTGCTACAGTCTGGGCATGTTTGACATTTTACAGGCATAGCTCCATTAGAATGTTGCATTTTGAACTTTAATAAACACCACACGAAAACCCGATAAACTGGGAATCTGAATAGGCTAAACAATAAACACCGGGTAGTAAAAATCTTTGCAATACCTCAGGTGCCTACAGTTTTAGTCCTGAATATAACACCGAACACGCAAAATTTCCCCCTAGCTTAAACACAATTTTAATGTATTATGAAAGCATACAGTTTTCAGTAGTCCTAAAACATCCTTCTTAGAGTAGAGGTTCAGCATAGGATGCTTAATATGACTTTAAGAAATCTCCAAGCATTATTAACAGAATACAGAAATCTTTTTTTTGAGCAGCATTTCTCATGGCTCAGATTTCACTGGTCTTACTGGTATAACCAGGTACTCAAGTTCATCTCCACCAGCTTACAGAGTCCAGAAAATTGGTAGGGTTTGTGGTTATCTTAACAAGCTCCTTTGGTGGCTCCTTGAACCAGACTGTCATCTGATATGGGGTTTGAGAGAGAATACTTCATCAACACGATAGCAACTTCTTTCCAACTGCTAAAGAACTAAATCCCTTGAATTCTTACATTTTTAATGTTTTAAACCTACATATTGTACCACAGTTGCAGAAAACAAAAAAGGTATAGATTTCTCAATCACAGCTACTCCAACTCTAAGAGAAATGGAAAGTTAGTAAATAAAACATGGTAACCCTTCCATCTCCCCCCAGCCTTTTTCACTGTCTCTAAACAAAGGACACTGTTAATAGCTAGTAAAATAATATTCAAACCCAAGCAAGTCTAGTATACTTGCTGCATTTACTTTGGAAATTTTTGACTACTTCTTCCTGCAGATATGGTGACAACTTCTCCCATCCTGAGTGCCCGAGGAGCAATCATCTTAATGGCCATAGGCTGAAGGAACCATCCAAGAGGCTCAAAGGAGAGCACCTCCATGCCCTGCATGACAGGGACACAGCTGCCAGGAAAACTTCCACTGCAGCCTTGAGCTTGCAATCTTGCAGGCTTCAGATTCTGCAGACCTGGTAACTTTGCATTAATGGAGACTTCTGGTTCACTTGCCCTCATGCAAATTTTGACCAGTCCTACTCTTGGCTCTGCCTCAGGAAAACTGTACAAATGTTTAAGAGCACTGGCGAAGAACAGCCCAGTAAGTTTTTGGCTCAAGTGCCACGAACTGCCCACCCTTAGTGATCACCAAGCACTGGGAGATTCTGGTCTTCTTCATCTGGAAGTCCTTCTCTGGTGATCCTCTGCAGCACAGTTCCCTTTTTGAAAGGGACCTATAATGAACTCCAGCTGAAGAAGAACAGAATGTATTCTTTTTGTCACTATCCTGTTTCAGCATTTGTTCTGCAAAGATAGTTCTGTTTAAGATAAACAAACCTTTAAAGTTAACCTTGGAAGCTTAGATGTTTAGTCATGGCAGTAAACCATGCAAGCAACAATGCAGAAGCGTGTGTTCTACATACACAATGAATAGAGTGTTAAGAGCTATATATATATATATGTATGTATATTTAATGACAGTGCCTGAGGTACATTTTATTTATCAAAACATCAAGAAATTGCCCTTGATTCTTTACAGTATCTCTTTCTTGTGTTCTAGGAATGAATTATGTGAATTGCAGTGGGTGTGGAAAACAGGTAATGGAGTAACTCATCTAATATATAAGGAATGAGCCATCCAAGATCCTCCATGGACAAGCAGGTGAACATGATAATCCAGGGGGCTTTTTCTCTTTCTAAACTTGTGAACCAATTGTACTGCAGGCACAGAAAAGCTATACAAGCAGTTAAGGATGAAAAAACATCATCATGGAGAACCAGGACCTGGAAAAATGGCATAGACTGTAGCAACACAGAACAAAAGAATGCATCCAACCAGTTTCTATAAAAAGTGAGAAAAACCTCTGAATAAAAAGAATAATAACTCTTTGCACAAAGAACAGAGCACATCTTGCCAGCTCCTAATCAGGTATCATCAGAATAGAAAGCGCCTATTTCTACAGTAATAGATTTTTGTCACATTTTGAATGTTTTTATGTACTAGATGCAAATAAAAGTTAGCAGTTCTGGACAGTGAAAGATCTGCATTTGTGAGCCCAAGTTTACCTGGGAAGTTTTTGAATTATACTATTACAGTCTTACATTTAGATGTTACATGAGATAAACTAAACCACAGATATTTGTAGTCTTCCTTTTTCAATTTAGCACTAACAGCATATTATTGTCATCACAATGTATATCTCAACTACTCAATTAAAATGGGCAGATAAAATCTGAGATATAAATATCTTTATAGAAACTAATAATCTAATGTATACTCCCATACTCTGCATATATTATAGATTACAAAAACTGGTCTCACCTTTGTTTATGCTAAACACATTATACCAAAATAATTTAATTCACACACTTTGTTTCCATGCTCCTCAGTTTTAGTGACATTTCCATGGTTATGAAGAGAGCACAGAAACTCCCTGGCCAGACAGAAAACTCCAGTACTGTGAGAAAAACTGAAGAAAAAAGTTTGTCAGAAACTCAAGATGTATATTGTGATGTAAGAGAATATACAGAGTATTGAAAGCAAGCTACCGATGTAGCCATAGATTGGACAATTCCAGTAAACCACAGGAAAATACCAGGAGGCGGCACTGACCACTAACAGTCCATATCCTGCATTGTAGTGTGTTCAAAACATACCTTACAGCTCAGATTCGATTTCTCAGACCCAAAGTGACATACCAGAATATAGGATATATAAATACACATAGGAAATGCCATTTTCTAACACTTTGTATGCTACTAAAGCATCTGCAACTTGCTATGCTGGGAAGAACTGTGCATGCCCTGCTATAAACCGTGATGCAAAAAATAAAAATAACACTTCCAGAAAACCACCATTTAAAGACAGTAAGTCTTTTTTTTTCTTCTATTTGAATAGATAGGTTATTAATACTCCTTAAGCCTGTAAGAAAATACCTCAAGCACCCACACTTGAAATGGGATGGAACACAGTGTACTCATCTATAACAGCATAACTATTTTAGAACACTTCAGGCAGCAAGAAACAAAGAATCTGAAGTACTTCATTATAATATTGTGTGGTACCTGGCAGTATTGTTCTAAGTTTCTATATTATGCTATTATTTTAAGAGTTTGTTTGCAAGACATACTTTTGTATTTTGAAGTATTAGATGGTATCTATAAAATATTATACAATGTAATAAACTGCATTGCAACAGAGGTGTTTTCAGTATACCAAAAATGAGTTACATTTTCTTGAACCTAACTTTTTTCACAATGCAATTAATAAAGGCACCAGCCTGGTATTTCTACTAAATCACAGCATAGGCCTACATGACTGTCATTTAAAAAAAAAAAAAAGAAAGAAAGGAAGTAATTAGTAACTGGTAAGGTAAGACCATTATTGAAGAGACAACTGACTGCTTGGCAGTTCTTTTCTAGAGAAATAGAGCTTTAAAGATTATGAGAAAATGATAAAACAGTTCAACTTACTTACAAACAAGTGTTGAAATTAAATTCTATCAGTTATTTCTAGAACAGTGTGAAGAACTAGTTTTGGGGGGGGGGAGGGGAACATCTTTAAAGGACTTCCACTCTTTCTATCAAAATTACTTTTAATCTGATATTACTACATCATCTTATATTAATATTAAATCTTGTTTTGATTTAAGAGAGGGACCTTAGTATTTATTCTTAGAATGAGCATTTACATATTAAACATGAAAATTCTGTAAATGCCATATTGTCAATAGACAACAATTTTGCATTTTTAATTTTCTGTTTTGACACTCATTTATATGACTCAATACAAACATCACTATTTTTGAGTTGATATATTAAAGGAAATCTTGGTAGTAAGCTGTTAGATATAACTCGTTGATACAATGATGACCAAAGTTTCTCTCAGCTATTTTTACTATAAATTCCCCCATGTTTTGGAATTCATTAATGTATCTTAATTTTGTGCTATTTAATTTTTACAACTTGCTAACTCCCATGAAGCAGACACTACAGTACCACGAAAGAAAAAAAGTTGCTGTCCAAGGTACTGCACATAAACACGAGTTTTCTAATTAATCTCTCAAATGCATTAAAAATATTCAAATTTAGTATATAGTAATTGTCCCTAGCAAGCAAGTTAGCCTTGTTGAAATTCCCTACATGATACTGCAGTATCAGTGTTATGCTGTTACTTTCCAGGGCCTCTTCTGCTGCATTCCAGTATAATCAGATGTTCCAGCACCTGACAATATTCAGTATGTATACTTTGTTTAAGGACAAACCTGTTCTATGTTTTGTTACAGACTGATTTTCAGCAGGGTGTAAATACAAAAAATTTCTTTGAATTCTACATGGTGCATTAAAAAAAGCTATACTCTAATACAAATCTAGCTAACATGTACTGTTCCGGCACTCTGCAGAGCAGTCACTAAATGTAATTTTATCTGCAGTATTCACCTTATGTATTTTGGAAGCATGTAGATTCATCCATTCATGCAGTAAGTACCAAACAGCATCCTGGATTTAATCGCTACTCCAAAATATAACCAAAGAGTGCAAGAAAATTAAATATTTTTTTTTCCATTTTGCTTTGTTTAATACGAGAAGCATATTTGTAATTTGCAAGGCTAAAACAATGCAACAGCCAGGAACTGCAGTAAACCTCTCAGACCTAATAGCTATATCCAGTAATGCTTTCCCACACCACCTTCAAGCAAATGGATTTCATTCACTGCTTAATCAGTCAAATTAACAATAATCCCCCTATGGTTAGAAAAGATGTTTGTTAAACAAACGCAATTTATGATTTATTTATCTGTAAAGCGTCTTAAAGCTGAGATGGCTAGAAGAACTACTACTCTGCTAATTCAATCATGCTGACAGAGCTGGTTTCACCTAGCAAATTCTCTCTGCAATTCACAGCATGGCTGACAGCTATCTGCATAAAAAATAGCTCAGTAACCATTTAAATCATGCAAAAACATTTACCTGAGAAGATGTAGCAAAGATCAGGATCCAGCTTCCAGACCCCATGAAGCATGAAGCTGAGGGAGCAATCCACTAGCTTGCTCAGGCCAGCAGTTTCTCTCCTACACTTGACCTAGACTGCCTTACATAATGAGGAATCAGTGCTGTATCCTGTGTGGAGGAGCAAGCTGAATGTCATCACTGGCAGAAGTAGGGAGAACTGGCAGCAGGCAGGCTGGTAGTTAGCATGGAGATCACGAAGTCTGCTTTCCCTGAGTGTTCTGGGAGAAAACACAAGAACAGCTCAGAAATGCTGGTGTCATTCCTCCTCTGGAACAAATGACCGGAAGGAGCAAGGGTGTTACAAACGTGAGGCAGACAGCAAGTGCTAAAGCTGCATCTCTACCTACTATCAAGGTGACAGTGTTCCTGTCACACTGTGTCTAGAGGACTGCATAGCTACAGCAACAGCAAGGCAAAGTAAGGAAGGAGAGAGACAGACTGCTGCTGCATGTATTTGTCTATATATTACTCATTGTGGTGAGTAGATGAAAGGGAATGGTATAAGATAAAATACTGGGATTAATTTCCAAAGGGAAGTGCTATTCCCTTAAATAAATCTTACTGCATGCAAGTTAGTTTCTGGAAAAATAACCATTTGTTACCTGTTTTACCTAGTGTTACAGAGCTTAAAGTGCTTGTATTACTGAGATTTTGATATTTTCAAGAAAATTACGGGTAAGATACATTCCTGGTTGTGTAGACGTTTACAGTCGTTTCTGGTATTTCTTTGCTATTTTTTGGAGAGTAGCTTTGGGATATTCCTTAGTTTATTACTGTTTGGGTCATAACAGCAATTCCTCTGTGGAGGGCACAAGGGGAGAAACAAGTATCCAGGCTTAGCCAGCAGTTAGAAACCTACACAACCTTGTTGTTTACAAAAAGTAGCTTTATATTAATTAGAATCACTGCATACAAGTTGTATTCCACTTGCATTCTGTTCCATTTCATTTGAATACTTGAATAGTAAGTAAAGAGCCTTAAATACTGATAATGCATATACAAATTATTCTTGAATTAATATTTTTGTGATATAGTTTCCCCTCACAAAAGAAGGCAAAGATTTCACTAAGATGAGGCATCTTAACTTTTCTAGTTATTTTTGAGACAGCTTTATTAGGCATGATCAAGAGTGATTGCAACTGGACACAAATTCCTAACGTCACAGATCAATATCTCCTGATAATGAATATAGTAACTGAGAGATAAAGAAAGTATCATTTAATAATATTTAATGCTCCATTTTATGAAAGTACTGCTATATTTGATGGTCCTTGTTTAAATTAAATGGGTTTGGATGAGTGAGTGAAATAACAGACATAATTTTCAATACAGCTCTGAAACTTGCCAAAATATAATCCTGGTCTGCATTAAATACAAGAGGAAAGAGGAACTCAGCAACAACATTGCTGCAACACCAAAACACAGGTCACTAAACTCACTGAAAGTTTTAGTATCAATGTACAACATTGGCTGGATTTTACAGAAGTCAGCCTAGGTACGGGGACTATTATACTTAGTTATGCCCTTGGCAGAGTAAACATGATTTGAGCTCTGATCTCAAATGAGAAAATCAAAGTGAAGGTGAAAGGGATAAAAATAATCCAAATTTTGCTTAAAAAAATCTATTTAAATTATTATTATAATAAAAAAGCATACAATGACTTTTCTAACACATTTGATCAGGATAAAAAAAAAATGCTTGTGTGTCACTGGTTTTTGAAATATATGTTTTCCTAGTCCCTTGTTGAATGATTTTTTTTTGCTTTCTTGAGAATGAAAAAATAAAAAAAAAAAGAAAAAAGAAAATATCAGAAGCATTTGGTAGAAGAGGTAGATCACTAAAAACTCAGGATATACTAGCTGTAGGTCTAAAGTATAATGTGGAAGCCAAAAAATGCAAGGGAAATATAATTTGAGAATTATTTTTTTCAACAATTATTGCAGTATTTGAAATCAGTAACTTTTTGTCCAATCAGCGCAATTTATTTATGCCACATCAGCAAATATTAAAAATATCTTTGTGCATTTATTCTTTCACATATTGGTGTTGACAGTTAAATGAGAAGTGCCTATTAAATCTTTATATAATTTATATGTACCAACCTCTACTTTTGGTGTTTCAAGTGTTAGATAAGAGTACTTCCTTATAAGAAAACTATTTACATACTGGACCCAGGTTAATCAAGAGCTGAAAATATCATGGCCTGTATTCGGCTATGAGAGCATACAATGATAGTTTAATTAAGGTGCAAAAGGTTGGGTGATTCTATTGATCACAGCACTCAGAACAGCAAAGCAGCCTAACTACTCACCTAAAGCCAGCCTAGATGCCTCCACAGCCATGGCACAGTTAATACATCACCAGGATAACCTGCCTACAGATAACCAAAAGTTGACTGCAGCAGGTAGAAAAATAAATAAAGTTTATAGGTAAACTATAGGTGAACCAACCCAATACACAGAAATTGAGTAGAAAAAGCTACCTAAATGAACAGAACAGCAAACTTGACTGTCAGCATTGCGAAGGCAATATGCAGTTTGCTTGATGTTACAGTTCATCAGACTTGTCTAAGGTTGATACAGCTGATTCCATCTTTGGGCAGAATGATGAACTAGACATTTCTTCAAAACTTTTCCAGACTTTTTTACTATGATATTGCCTATAAACTGTATGTCTAATTGCAGAGCAATGGCTGTCCCATTGTATTCTTTTGTCATAAGGGTAAGTAAATGCAAAGTTATTGTCATTCAGAATATACGTGCAAGCCATAGTTTTTGTCTGAAGTGTAAAAACTGTTTACTTCTCTCAGGAATTAGCCAACTTGTTCTTCCACTGAGCCGCAAAACTTCTTGGTTTACAATGGTTCTTTTAAGTATAGATGAACTTGGTCCGATCTGCTGGCAAGTCAAGACTATCTTAACACAAATTGATACAGAAACTGCTGACATGTAGGACTCCTAGTGAAAGACTGTTTCTGAGCCAGCTGCACTGATAATATGAGTAAGAAAATAAGTCAAGTTTACATCACTCTCAACTACCAGACTAGTCATTCTGATGACCCAGCAGATAGAAAGGTTTCTGTTGAAGTAAATAAAGTAAATGCAGTTTAAAAAAAAAATAAATCTTATAAAAATTGTATTCTTTGGAAATGACTGTAGAAAAAAGCTGCTGATTGGAAAAGAAAAATGGGCTAGACTATCCCTCACATAAGGACGGAGATGAAAGTATGGATGTTTGAGAGTGTGATAATGTGAGGAGTACAAAACAATCTGGATTCTTTTGTTATATCTGTCTTATGAAGACAATGCTAGTGACATTTTACAGAAGACTGTAAGCCTATGAAACAAGTTTTAGAATTTTTCTTTTATGGAAAATTTGGCAGTAGAAGTTAACAATGCTTATCACTAAATTATCCTTACTGGCTGAGTTTATGTCCACAAGGTTCTTTATATTCCATGCTGAAATGAAGGAAGCAGTATCTCATAGACATTACTCCTGCCAACAACCTTGAGTAAACAGGACGATTTTTTTTAGATACCTTGCTCTTAAGATGCCTTGCACATAAATAAATCATTACTTGAGGTTTGCTCATACTAAGATAGATTCCATTTGGGATCTGATGAAACATTAAAATGCTCCAGTATCACTGACTGAAGAGACATCTACAATATCTTGAGGTGCAGGTTTTTGGTTTTTTCCATCCTTCTCTGACCTTGCTTTCTTTTCTCAAAATAATTTCTCCCCTGTGTTCCTGAACAACTTTCACAAGTGATTCATGCTGAAATGTGTAAACAGTGGCTCAAAGTCTTTGAAAAATAAACCCCAACACCAAACGGACCCCATATTTAGACCTGATAACACACACACTTATGAATGGGGGAGCAGGGGGATCCACATACGAGCCTTTTACCCAAGTCTCTCTGAAGACTTTGGCCATTTCTATGTATGTGCTACTTCTGTTAGCAAAAACAGTAAAGGCATATCTCGTATTTCCTTTTTGAAACCAGTAGCAAAAGCTTTTGATTTGTTTCGAGTATTATCTAACAGCGTAAGCTCTAAAATTACTTTACATGTATTTTTTATTATTTGACCCAGTCATATCACAATGAAGGTCATTAGAGGACTAGTCAAAGAGGAAGATTTTTTTCCTTAGTTGACTAGACTTCCTGGAGTGTCTGACTGATGCCTATATTCAAATAGGCAGAAGTACCACTCCAAATACTCTTTTATTCTTAGATGATACCTTACCAATCTTGCAATTGCATTAAAGAGCATTTTAAAAAGTAGTAATATTTCCAAATATCTTCAATTGTCTATTTTAGATGTAAGATGTGTCAATGTTTTCAAGTCTCCTTTCTTTAGTATTCTACAATATTTAGTATTCTACATATTTACAAGAAAGTCCCTGATTTTCCTCCAAATGATCAAGTATTCCAGCAATGACAGGTTAACACTCAGTTCTCAAATTCAGAGCAAACTCCACAGATAGGTATCACTAATTTTGTACACACATGTAGTTTCTGATATTTAAAGTTATACATTATCCTAGAAAATAACTGAAAAATTATAACCCAAATAAACATAAAAGCTTTCTATAATTAAACTATGAACATTGAGTAGGTCAAGGTCACAGTAATCTTAACATTCACGGACTATTCTTTGACATCTTTTCCTCTTCAATAAAACTAGCTACGATAACCTTTTTAATTCCTTTCCCAGATTTTTTGTAAGATTATAGGGCTGCCTATTATACCTCTGAGAGTGCCTATAAACCGATTTCCCAAGCCACTATTTTTGTACTTATCTCATAAAAAACCCCATCTGGTGTTTTGCATATTAATGCTAAAAGAGAATGGCAAAAATAGGAGGAAAAAAAGAAGTTAAAATTAAAAAGCAGTTAATTAAACATTTGATAAATATGCCTATTTACTTTGAGTAAATGAATGATCTTTATCAACTGAAAATAATCAGTACTGGCAGGTTTTTCTGCTGAATTTTCTTCTGTCAATTATTCCAGGATGTTAAATTTAGATTTTAATTTTTTTTTTTAGCAACTCCCTAAACTAGTTCTTATGAGCTGAAGCGCTAGAAACAATACACATTTAATTTTGGAGACTAAGTTGTTTAAGTCATCCTTTTCTAGAAATCGTAGTAGTACTACCTTGATCTCCATGCCATGAGTTATTGATGCCTAAGAACAATGTCAGGCAAAACAGATTTATGGTGCAGCGTAATAAATGTACCATTAGCACTAAAAGCAATAAGGCAATTCTTTTTTCTTTTTTTTTTTCTTTTTTTCCCCAAAACCTTCCTGAATAGTCCACAGCATGCATCATTTGTGATATTGATTCAACACAGGCACAGAACTGCCTAACACAAAATCTTGAAAGACCTACTGCAATGAACAAGTTCACAAGACTGGTCATCCCCCTGGCAATGCATGAAGATACAATCAGCACTGACTTTTAGCTAAAAGGCATAAATTCCTCGCTTCAATTTCATCCTGAATCCAAGTGGTTTATTTTTGTGTTTCTTCAGCTAACATGGGACCTGAACCTGTCAAACAAACTAGACTTAGCCTTCATTAGGCTTCATCTCTTTACAATTCTTTGAAATGTCTATACTTCTAGGAAAAAAAAAAATCAGATTTGTTTCTTTGTAGAAAAGTGATACTTCTTGTATTTTGTTTTGCCAGAAATTTTAGAAATATGCTTAATAACTGCAGGGTACCAAAGGTATGGGTGACCTGTTAAATGCTTTTGAAAGATCTATTTGGTTCCCACCAAAAAAAATGTTCCATCTCCTCGATTCTGTTCCTCTTACTTCCATCATTTGGATGCTTTCAGAAAATAACATAGATTCTTTTTGGTCTCTTGCATTTCTTCCTGAGAGGTTCCTAGTCACTTGGGCATAGCTTACAATACAAGAGCTCACAATTGCCTAAAAAAGAAGCCTGTGTCTCTGGCAGCTTTTCAGGTCTCTGTATCTCTTTTCCATAAAGGACTTACTAAGCAGTAATCAAAGCCTTTCGGGCTAGGTATTCCACATCCAAACTTTGGACTTGCACACTACAAGCACTCAGAGACAAAAGACTGTAGAGCCTTCACACTATCCAGAGAGTTAAATGCAGATGATGCACAGGTGTCTAGGTCAGAGCATGCTTCTGTCTTCAGTTCTCCTCCAATGACCCAAAGATAAAGACTAGTAAGAATGAGACAAGTCTTTCAGGTCAATTCCTTTGACCTAAACATGGAACCTGCATTCAGTGCTGAGAGACACAGTGGTCCAACGTGCCAGATCTTCCAAATCTTCTTTCTAAGTCAAGGGTAGTCCCTTGCAGAGCAGGAGGATTCAGGGTGCTGTCAGTTATATTCCACAGCTCCGAGGTGCTGAGGTTCTCCAGTTTGGTCCTTGGCTGACTGATATGCAGTGTATTATTTACTTATATAGCAAGATATATCCTTGCCAAGACTCTTTACATACTTAGTTTTGCATTCACATTTCACTTACAGTTTAAGTCCTTCCATGCCTAATTTTGAGTGTAAAAGCACCACATATAAGCCTTAAAAAAGATTTGAACACTACCTCATCTAAAGAAAATCCAGTAACTCCTATGATAACTTTTTTTTAAAAAAAAACATTTGTTTTACCTGTCAGAATAAGTATTTATTTGGCCACTATTAAATGATCTTTCATTGAAGTTAACTCTCAACTAAAACCAATTAACACAATAACTGTATAATCAGCAGTAGTGTTTCGAAGCTTACAACAAGACATAAAAGTGTTATTTTTTTAAAGATACTTGATTTTGCTTATCTTGCTCATCTTTTTGATGCAGCTCCCTCTTTTTCATTCCCTTAGGTGAGAAAGTAAACTGAATGTCTTTGTAAGCTACTGTGGCTTTCTGACAGGCAGAGTAAAAAAAAAAAATTAACCATAAACTGACCAAAGCAGTGCATAAAATGCCTTGTCTTTTAAAGATATTAGCTTTTTATTTTAATCTCTTTTGGACTGATTCCACAGCATAAAACAATGAGATCTCACAAAAATCTATTGCAGAATTTCCCCTTTCCTCAATCACTCCTAGTGAGTCATTCCTGAAGATTCAGCTATAGCTATGCTCAAATCACTAAGTTTTTAGAGGTCAGTGAGTGAAAATACTTTTCCTATTTTTTGCAGGTCATCTCAGATGAATTCAGCAAATCCATTTTTTATGGCACTTTAATGAAGCACAATTCTTTACTTCAGCATATTTATGTCTTGAAGAGGTTTTAATTTTTATTGGAAGCTGTGGCAATGTGACCTTGAGAAAGACACGTGTCTACTCTTCATGCTTCAATCACTTCCAGTGCAGTATTGGGATGCCTATCACAGTTCTGTCAGAGACCAGAACCAGTATCTCAATTTGTGTCAACTTTTAATATTGCCTTGCAAAATGCAGATTTTGGTCTCTTTGTGTCTAAAGGTGGACTTGCAAAGGAAATCAAGCAATGCAAATCTTGTCTAAGAACAGCTGGCTGAAGCCACCAGATCTAAATAGAGCTCTTTGGGAAAGAGATTGAGCTCTCTCTCACACAACACGTGAGGATTCCTCTGGTACTCAAACAGAAACATTAATAAGACTTTCTGCCTATAACCACAGCTCTGCAGTCTTGAACCTTCCTCCAGGATTTCTATTTTGATTCACCAGCTTCTGGAAACAGTGGGTTTTCCACTGAAATTTCCATACCAACCTCCTTCAAGACTAAGAGAGAAAGATCAAGTAATTTTTTATTTTTTTATTTTTAACATAGGGCTTCTGTGAGGATGCTAATTATATAATTGCTGCTCCCCTAACCTTAAGCCTAAGCAGGGTTACTCTGATATTGGTTATAGGGCTATATTGATATTTTCCTTCTACACCCTCTGCCCCACTTTTTGTTACCCTGAGTCTGCTAAAGTAGTCATGTCAGTCTAGAACTGGAACAGTACGTTACAAGCTGCTATTGCTGAGAACTAATCTTAAGCATTTCCAGTAGCAATATAGAAATGAATGCTAATCCCTGATGACTTTACTCGGTTACAGCCACTTTGAGATAGGGAAGTGATTTGATGCAAAAAAAAGTTGGACAATATAAGCAACATTGTTTCATAGGACTTCAGGCTTCATGGGCTGGAGTGCTTAGTCTGAGCTTCACTCCACTAGATTTAGTTCAGTTACTCCTCTAATGAAACCATGATTTATTTATTTTGACTGAAATCAGGAGGAGATTAAATAATTGGGTGACAAAGGGCAGAGAATGAAGAGAAAGAAATGCTGCAAATGCCTCTGCGGGCAAATGATTACTAGGTGAAATGTATCAAGATGTCCTGCGCTGTGGAAGAAAGGAAAGGAAAAGCCCTTGAAAACCTTTCTCTGCTGATCTGAACCGTAGCCCCAAGCTCGTCAACCACTTTAAAGCTGACTTCATGAGGAAAATACAGCTGGCTCATTCCCACTAGTCCTTCAGACTACAGGTATATTGCAAAAACTATCTAATCCCTGGTGGCTAATTTATACTGCCTCAAAGCAATTCAGAGGAAAAAGAATAAACAGAATACAACTGACTAATTTATGCATCAGGGAGAAGTTGTTTTATGACCTCTAAAGGACATAATTTGATTATAATAATCTTAAAGCAGAACTGTTCCTATTAGTCATAGGCAAATACTCTTTTAAGATAAAGGGGGAAAAGGAATTGCTAAGTTAACATATTCCAATATGGAAGTGAACAGATTACATTTGATTTGCTCTGAATACGAATTAAAGGCCCAGACCAGTTCTAAGCGCACTACTTCTTGTATTAGCTGTTCCAACACTTATTGTAAATAAACTGCATTTTACAGGTGTTCTCATCTACTATCAACTGCTGGTTGTTAGGTAATCTTATTCCATTGTCAGACATGCTGGGAAGTCCCAGAGAAATATCTTCTCCAGCATTAATGTGTGCTTCTTAATCTTCTCTTCAGCAAGTTCATAAGCTGAGGTCTTTAAGTCTGGTTTAAATCTCATTGCCTCAGAACATATTTTTGGCCCTCCCATTAGTAAAACTTAAAAATATTTCTTGAAAAAAAAGGCAGAATATCCTAAAGAAACATGATCAGTGCAACATGTCCCAACTCACACCAGACTCGTGTCCCTGCTTCTACTTGCTGCTCCCCATTCCAGTCATCACAGGATCACATTGGCCTTCTTTCCCAGACTACTCACTTTGAAGTGATATGGGCTTTTAAATCTTTCATTCTTGTTTCATTTGAAAATTAACTATCTTATCCGATAGTCTGAGGTCCCAATTGTTGTACCTTGCATTTGACTATATCCAAATAGAATGTTTTCAACTCAGATTTTTAAACCAGACTACCCAGCTTGCCCTGAAATAGAAAACTTGTTAACCTTCTTCTTTTTTCATGTCATCTGCAAACTTTACTACCAAAAACCTTAAAGTATTGTTTCCATAACTGACAAAAATACTTATTACATCAAATAAAGTACTTATTAATAGAGGGTCCTTCCTAGAAATAATATCACTCATTACATCCCCCCCCATTACTAATATTTTAAATCTATCAGCCCAAGTTGTAGCCCACCTAATATATTCTCTATTACTTCCAAATAAAGTAAGAGTTTAATGAATGCATGATATTCAGTGCCTTAAAAAAAACCAAGGAAAAAACCCTATGCTTTTACAGTTGCCTTTTGAAATAGACCTATGATCTTGTCAAAAAAAAGGATTAATTTGGCAAGATTTATCTTTGTGCTGAGTACCATAATTACCACTTCAGCCTCTGATTTTTTTTGTTGCTTAAGTCCAAAAATCTTCACTGTATTACTTGGAATTGACATCCATGTAAGTAATCAATAGTTCTTAAAAATGTCATTTCTAGTGTTTTTAAATTTGGAATAAGATTGGCAGTCGTCCAGTGTTCTGAATGTCACATTTTCTGAGGCTTGCTGTTATTGTGCTAACAATAAGGAATATTACTATTGTTCATCAAGCCTTCACTGATTAATCTCATTTATTTCAACTTCTGATACACAGTAATAAAATGGAGTCCATGCCTGATATATCAACAGACAGCATTAAGAATACTAAAGATAAAATGATGTATTGTTTCTCTCCTTCTCATTCATGCTAACTATGTGTTGATTATCTATCTTTCTTCCGCTATTCCAGTAAAATGCAGTCTGCCCTCAACAGTCACAAGGACTACTGTTAGTGCTGTGAATACCGAGTGTGTATTCGCATGTTTATCTTTGGACCATACTGAAAATTCTCACAAAATTCTTTGAGGTTCTTAAATCTTTTTTTTAATATAATTAAAGCACTTATCTTTATATAGACAAACTTCTGGGGGTCACATTAGGAATGGTAAACTTAAGATGACAATAGTAGGAAAGTATTTTCTGTATTTTTAGCAATCTTTTAAATGGGATTTGAAATGGGAAATAAGGAGCAGCAACAGGCCCGTGCAAGTCATAACATGGCTAAGACATGACTCTTGAAAATGATTCTCTACCCGCCCGGTTGTATTTCTGTTGCTATTTTGTTAATGTATCAAATTTTTAGAATTTTCATTAAAAATAATTTTTGAACATAAGAGTTCTTTTCTGATCTAACTTTGGGAAAAAATATGCAACGGTATTGTTCTGGATGTATTACAAACACTTGAAAATGAAATGTTTTGGACATTGCCACCATAAGCAGCAGATGATGGTTTGTCAATGCAATTGAACTGTAATTGTAGTTTTTTGGTGCATCCCAGGAGTTGCAGAAGAGCAGCAAGGATTTTTTTTATTTCCTCAAGTCCAACACATAACCAGGAGGTGCCACAAAAATGCCCCAAACCATGTTATAAAACTAGTCAGAGCAGCACAAAAAGTGGTCTTTCCTAGATGGCATCACACTACAAAGCACAGTTCCTGTAATGATATAGAATGCATCAGTAATGTTTACCTTGATTCAAATTCCTATCTGCCTTGCTTTGCATGTTTTATTCAACAGGAGCCTGAAGTCTTAGAGCCACCAGTTTCTCTGACTAGCAATAGCCACTAGAATACATTGAGCTTATGGAGCATTTCCAAGATTCCTGCAGCACACTCCTGGGAATAGCTTCCTCCTATTCCCAAGTATCTTTGCAGTCTATCTGCTATAAATACATAACTATTAGCAAGAGAGGATTCACACAATCTCTGGATGAATGGTGAATAATAGACAACTTAATGCAGGTTTTTGTGGCGCTTAGAATTCATCCTTTATATAGGCTGGGATTTCTTACCTGCAGAGACAAGGAACTCTGCATAGCTACTGTGTGCCAAGAGCTATTGATCTTAATTTTTTATTGAACAGAAACAGGAGGGAGTTGAAATAATTATAGACGTATAATGTGACAATCTCCCAAGGGATATTAAACTTGCAATAATAACTAGAAAAAATAATTACCAATGATGGTTTGGATAATTTTCAACCAAAATCCTGCAAGCAAAGTGCAGAACAAATGATTAAATTTGTGAAAAAAAACAAAATAATGATCTTTAGAAAGATAATAAAAACTTTAGTCAAAAACATTATTGGGCTTATTGAACACTTACCAGTGGGCAAAAATTATATTCCCCAAATAAATAATTTTTTTTGAAAAACAGAATAAAAAGCTGAATAAAACACAATATATAATATAGTAGAAAATTTTAACATTTAAACCTTAGAGTTGTATTGCTTTTGGTAAATTAAAATTCCCAAGTTGATTATTAAAAAAATACCATTGCATAAAAGTATGTATAACTTTTTCTGTATAGATGTTGCTTGGTTTTCATCTGTATTTTGAAGATTTTGCTATTGAAGTGTTAACTGCTTCTTGAGGTATTCCTAGTGTGCACCTGTGTGAAGCTGCCTACTCTTACTGCTGCATTTAGCTTTCTGGATTGCCTTTGCACACTGAATTCTGAAGCCATTCCAAGCATGATTTTTATGTTATTATTTTTTTCAACAATTGGGCAGAAAAGAGCACAATGATTTTCAGTGATGAAAGTGAATGAAATATGCTTACTTGCTTACATTAACAATTCTTTTAACCAGTACAGCTGGGCACCTACTATATTTGGGAGCAGCAATAAGAAATTGAGAAAATTATTCCTTTTTACAAGGCATTGTCAAATAACAAGCTTTTGCAAAACCTTTTTTTTCCTACATGTGACAGGCACTCACATCTACATAGGTATTTCTCTGTTGCTCTGTGTTTGCATGTTCAGGATTACAAAGCCTGATTTCCCTGCAGATGCTGCAGTATAGAAACACAAAAACTGAGGAAGCATTTCTATGACCTTTCCTCTTGGTGTTTCCTTGCCTGTACCCAAATGATTTGGAGACAAGACATATCTAAGCCATAACCAGCTAACACAGCATAGGAGATATGCTGGCAATGGGAACTCTTTTGATTACGAGAAATAAGAATTGATCAGAAACACAGAAATTTTGTGCAACTGCAATAAAGGCATATGTGTGTATCTTCTGGAGAGCATATATGCATGCTGTGTTATTTACCATAATAACCTCTTCATCTTTCACATGTGCCTGGTATGTATATTTCCATTTGCAAGAAGATCGAAGCATTAGATATTCCAGTAATGTGAAAAACAAAGCAAAGGAAGTTGCAGAAGATCTTAGCCTATTGTTATTCAAAAGCTCAGTCAGCAAATATAAAGTAATTGGGTTGATGGACCATCATGACCAAAGTTGTCTTCTCTAACCATTTTGATGTATAAATACCAGCGGAATTTAAAAAGAACATATTTATGTGTTGGAATGAAGCCTAGGCCTAATTTTACTAATTACCACCTTTTAAAGAATTCAGAACTATTTTTTTTTTTTCCAGCACTCTGTAGATGTTGATTGCCTTTCAGTGCTGTCCAAATGGTTATAACTAAAGTAAGGTTAATTCCCCTCACTTTCCATTTATGGTGCTTAGAAGGTATCCAGAATGCTTAATTTCAAAATTGACTACACAGTCAAGAGCTTCAAACATGAAGAATACTTTCAATTATCTATGTTTCCCATCATTACATTGAAGTTGTCTTTAGTATTCAGTTTCTAAGCTAGTTTTGCTTAAATTTGCTGATAAGTGTCTGAAATATCGATCCTAGACCTCTTATTTGCTTCTGTGGCCTATTCTAATGCACTTTCAGAGTTCAATGGGGTTTTTCCTTCAGTTGATCACCTCCCATCAGCCACAACTTGAAAGAAGCTATACTTGTATCAGCTTGGTATTCCTGCCTATTCCTTAAAACAAATATGAATTTGTCAAGATCCCTTTGGACCACACTTATTGCGAAGTATATGCTGATATTTGTGATGGTTTTAGATTATTTAGAATCTATTATTGACACATAGACTTGGATACCTCTCTGTAAAAGGGTCTGAATGTTACAGAAAACACTGTAACGTCAACGAGGAGTATCTGATATCCTGAACTGAATAGTGAAATAATAGTGAGCTAAGTGGCTGTGTCTTAATTTTTCTGAATTCTGCTTACCCAATTCCAACTGAGACTGGTAGCTGTAGGTCTTCCATTTGGGAATCTGATGCATGGATGGTGACTAGGCAGTTCTGATTTAACAGAAGAAATAAGATACCAACAAGGAAAGATTTAGAACAGTATACATGGAGTATATATTTGGCTAAAACTTATTATCTCAAGATGCTCTAAGTTTCTATATACGGAACAGGAGGAAGTTGAGTAGCTCCAAACACCTACCACCCCTCTTAGAAGGCAGTCCCCCTTTTTTTGCAGTCAGTGGTCCCATAGTCCTGACAAGCTCCAGACACTGGCTCACTAGGTTAACCTTGGTAGGAACTGTAGGCAGCCAAGCTAGGAGTCTTCAGACTCATTTGTTCTGACCTGGTTCCTCAACTACCCTCCAGTTAGGAGCTCCCAGACTGACCACTTCCAATCCCCCCCCCTTTGTTTTTTTCCTCATTATCATCTGCTGTCCACTTAAAACAACTGACTCAATCTCAGACCAGCCTACTACAAGCAAAACATACAGTATTCAGAAACTATTGCAGAGATGCTTCGTGTTTGTCATAATTGGATGACATTTTTTCTTCTATCTCTACTTTTTTTTCAGAATATTTTTAGTTATTTCTTTCTCTGCATATTTCAGGTCACCCACTTCCTCTTGCCTGTTATTTCCTTCCATTTTATCCTTTCATTTTAGTTACCAAATTCCCCCTCATTCACCCACATCTTAACATTTAGCATTTTGTTACTAGTTATGAAGCTTTCCAAAAACTGGTGGTTATGCTTGGGATTCTGGAATTAATTGGATGGAGCAAGTAAAACTGTGGACATAAAAAACCCAAATGTGTCATGTACTAATTCTTACCTGAGAGGAAAATACATACAAATAAAATCATACACATTCTATTTATAACATGCAGGGCAGTGTATGTATTTTCTTTTTTCAAGAAAAACCCGCCTTTGCTTAACCTATTAATTTCCCCCCTTTTTCCCCACAGCAAAGTTGTAAAACTTTCTGCCTTATGGAGAAGGGAATACAGACTAGTCAGAGGCCTTTCCAAGTAATATTATGCCTCTCCTGCTGTTCAGTATGCATCAACTCTTGCTTGTCTACCCATTCAGAGATTCATTCTTTCTCCTCCTGAGGAGATTAACATGAAATTTGATAGCTTTCAAAAATGGCTTGAAACCTCAAATAAGAAATAACAGCATTTGGGGCCAATTGTTCAGAACAGTGAAATCTGCCATACTGCATATAGCCAAGTATGCTCTGACAGTTCTTTCAGTCTGAACTGAGTAATATGAAAGTTGGTAAAGCAACATTACAGCCTGCCTTGAAGCCCATATTATATGAGTTTTAGAGAATTTGAACAAAACACAAAGAAACTGTATTTGTTGTATAGGAAAAGAATGAGCTGGTTCTGCTTATCTTCTAAAATAAGCTCCTCCAGGCAGGGACTGTATCTTTATACTTTTTACAATACCAAGTGTGCTGCAAGCACTTAACAATTAATAATGAATAGTAAGTAAATGCAAAGCTTGTGAGAGGTGCCAGAATGACATCTCTAGAGAACTCTCCTGCCTATTTATATAGAGAACAGGCAGAACAGCAATGCAGGCCCCACAAATCACTAATGCATTTCACATAGGCTGCTGAATGACTGTCAAACAGTAACTGCTCACAATCATTAAAATCCTAGAGAGATTTACACCACTGGCTTCATATTCTAAAGACAGAAGTGGGGGTTGTATCTCATTATCAATCACCAGAATGAAGTAGTATCCTTTATTTTTGATTGGAATAACACTACTCCAGTAAATAAAAGTTTTGTTAGGTACACCAAAAAATATTGCAAGTATGATGAGAGGAACTGCTATTTGCCAGACATCTGTTTATGTGCCATAAGTAGTGAGTTAAAAGTAACTTGTTTGCATTTGAGCCCTGTAAGTTTTATTTTATTTAGCATGTCTTGCCATTTTCTGAAATGCTGAGGAACATAGGCATGGTATAACTGGCAGTAGGTAATTCTTAGGTAATATCTAATCATCCTCTTTGAATTCCCCTTTAAAATATCAGTATGAAAAGCTTTTTAAAGAAAACCTGAACAAAGTAGAAGAACCCTTCATTCAGTGTTATACTTACCAATAATTCTTTGGATGGCATAGTCAGGAGACAGGAGGAACTTCTTCATGCTGTGCAGAATTTAAAAGAAAAAAAAATAATAAAAGAAAATTAATCCAAAATTATTTCCTTCTGCTTACATCATTCCATGCACCAACAGGTTCACCTTTGCTTTGTAATTTGTAAAGAAGCAGCACATCAGACTGATCTCTATTACAGCCACCAAACTCAAAGCACTGTCTTTCTCATTAACCAAATAACATTTTTTGCATTGAGCCCAAGACAGGGCTGGTGTTGAGGCAGGGTAAATAACATCAATCTGTCTGAAGCGAACTCCTGCAGACCTACTCCCACATGTCTGTGTACTCAGTGTCATGGGCTCAGGCAGAATGGCACAAATGCATTCAGGTCTAACTATGTCACTAAATGTTGAAGGCACGTGGCTTGTCTAGCCACTGGCTTTTAGGAAAAAATGTTTCACTGCTTGTTACCTCCCTACCCCATAGCTGTCACTTCTAAAAAACAAGTCTTTTTTTTTTTTTTTTTTTTTTTTTTTATAACACAGAAGTCTCTGATTCAGGCTCTCTGAATCCTGTATGTCTCTGTCCCCATATGGCAGGTAGAAATGAATTCCCCTACAATTGATTTGCTATGTTGGTTTTTAAATACCAATAAAATAAGGCTCAAAGGAATATCTGTCTGCTTTGTTTACAGGCTGATAACTTCCACTTTGCTCAATAATCGTGTAGCAACCACAGTAGTGAATGACTTCACCCACTACACCAGCCATCAGCCTGCAGGTTTTTTGCTACCATTCTCAGCTGTTCCCCAAGTTACTATGCACTAGCATTTCATTTGGTGGTACATGTAACCAGTCCTCCAATTTTGCAACTAATAGGCACATATCTATCATGCACGTCAAAATAATAAATTCACAGGCACTGTGTTTTTGTTCTGGTCCCCTTCATTCCCAAAAACTTTGCAACAGTGAATATTAGCTTTTTATACATATATATAGAAATTCATTCAATTCATTATTTGATCAATTTACATTCCACACTTGGAACAAACCCCACAAAAGCTAAAGAGTCACTACTAATCTCTATACCTACAAATGTAGTCAATAGCACTAGCAGGTTTTTCATTATTTGTTACAGTAACATACTTTCCTGAATCTGAATAGTGAAGAAGACATTGTTTTAGCCAGTTCATACTTCTGGACTTCATAGTGTTAATTTATGAGCATAAGCCTCTCAGGAACCAGGAGTTTACTGAGTTTCTCAATATTCTCTCAAAATGCATCAGCAAAATCACTGGATTTCTGAGTGCACAAACTGCAAAAGACTGCTGTCATAACAACACCTGCAAACTGCTGCAGAGCATGCTGGCTGCCTGCTTCAGAAATTTACCCCCCTGCTCAGCAAGCATGCTGCAGAATTAATCCAGTCTCTCTCCACTGTGGCCCCCAAAATCTTGGTACATTTACTGAGCCTAGCATCCACGTGAGGTTTTTGGGTTTTTCTTCCATTTTATTAGAATTTGTGGAGACAGAGGTGAGATGTAATTTTAAAGCCTTCAGTCCAATCTTTTTGCCATATTCAGAGACGTTGGCAGAGAGCCCAAACATGAGGGAGGATGATTCTATTCATTTGTAGGGGAGTACTGCTTTGATTAAATCTTTTAAAGCTAAGAAAATATATTTTTATTCTCTTATTAGTTTATGAGGCATATGTAATTAATAGATATATGTATGAATTAGGTTAATCAATTATTTTCATATGCATGGCTTAAATATTCATATTGGAAACAATGTTTTTTCAAAGAAGCAAATTTTTGCATGTTCTTTATCAAAAGGCTTATTGCAGCTAAAAGCTGAATTTCTTGAATTTAATGCTTGATAAGGCTTTTGAGGGAGGGAGAATTTCTCACAGTTGCTCGCAAATGTGAGATAACTCTATCAGGTTAACTCAAAAAAATCACCATCTGTGAATCCTTGCATTCAGCTGAGGTACAATGTGCTTCCTGATGGCATGACTCAGGTTGGTAGGTTGAGATGGCCAATAGTGATAAAAATCCATTAGATGTGGGGTGGTAAGACACTGAAAAGAACAAACACCTCACGGGATATTACATTTTAATATTATTATCTGTCCTGTCAGACATCAAGAAATTACTAGAAAAACATGAATCCCTAATTTTGACTCTAAACACCTTAAGAACAATTAGTGTAGAAACTAAAAAAACCCAAAACCAAACAACAACCCCTCCCCCCCCCGAATTGTAATAGATGTGTACACAGCCTATTTTATAAAAAAGTCATGGAGACATTTTGCTTCATAAAAGGATCTCTGGAATTCAAATACTTACATTTAATTGAATAAAAACTCCTTAAAAAAAAATATCTCTTCTGATCCCTGGAAAACATGGCTATGGCAAAGGTATTTATGCATGACGCGCTTCCAAGTTATGCAAATCCTGAAAAGGAAATCATATTAATCCCCAGATTCTGTGAATTCCTCACTAATCATTTCTTATGCATGCTCCAAATCCAGAAAGGAACCCAACCTAACACCTTTTTTTTTTTAAATAAGTCTAAAAATGCAGAGATTTTTCATTGAATAAATAATACAGGGAGACGCAACCAAGAGATGAAAGTAAACTTAAAAGTGACAGTAAATTCACTGAATGGATGACATCTTATCCCTGACTTTGGATTTTATACAAGTACCACATACCAAAGTTATCAGTTGTCTATGCTAGTTGCTCCCAGACATTTTGTAGCTGAGCTGCAATGGGGCGTTCCCCTGCTACCTCACTAGGTCACTGCCTCTGCCTTAACCCCCCCACCTTGCTGCCATCTCACTGTCCCCCAACAAGGTACGTTTTCATGTCAGACAAAGAGAGAGTTGTATATACTACAACTGAATAATAGGTTAATTTCCTCTGGAACTGGGCCAAAGTCCTCTTCTAAAATGGAAGTAGCCTATATTGGCTTTCTCTACCTCTATCCCCCTCTAAACATTCAGTGTCAAAACCCAATGTTTTTGGAAAGAACAATAACCAGAATGAGCACATCTTAAGAGGTGGCACTATATAATATTTGTGGACTACACTGTAGTCATACTTTTGTCTAATTATTTGTGGCAAGATTGGGTAAGGAAAGGTAACTCCCAAGAAGGGCTATAAAGGATCCGGGCTTAAAAATCATCACTCAGCAGTAAGTGAGGTTGATCAGCTACACAGCTTTTATGTCTCTTAAGGCTAGACAAAATGACTGGCTGTTAAATCAGTAGATACACATGCAGTAGTCTAGTTTGGAGGTGACAAATATAGGGATTACTGTGACTAAGATGCTGAAAGAACAAGAAAGTAGTTTTCTGGCTAGACAAAACTTTGAAGAAAATAATTCCAGTACTGAAAGTAAAATGATTGAAAGACACAATTAAGAAATTTTGCACCATGCACTTGAGGTTATAAAACTAGTTGCAGCAGAAGGCATGGAAAATAAAGCTATGTAAGCAAAAGCTACTCCTGAGTACATTTTAATTACTGTGATTAAACTTAGAGAACATAAGAGATGCTATGAGGGGATATATCTGTACTGCTGACATAGCTTACAGCAATACAGTACCAGACAATGGTGTTTTTTAAATAATCTTCTTAAAAGGAATAGAAAGTTTATTATTAAACTGAAACTTGAAATATTAAGTGTCCCCAGACAAGTTGTTCATTAGTCATAAAGCATGAAAGTTCTAATGCAATAGTGTTGAGTTTCTGTAAATTTCTTCTTGGCTGTTTTTTTTTTGTTCTTGGTGTTTTGGGTTTTTTTTGTTCAATTGATTTTCTATTTTTATTTCTCTTCTTTTCTTTTAATGAGCATCAGTTTATAACTTAGAAATTAGGGTAGAGATAAATAATTCAGAAAAATATAACAACACACCATATTAGTTGATATTTAATCTACAAATCAGCAAAAATTTGCATAGAGGCAAAGACAGCATGTGGCTAGGTTTTGAGTAGTATGCAGCAGTCATGCTCCTGGGAATCACAGGATCATGAGAGGATGGTGAGGCAGGTTAACTAATGATACCTAACTTCTGGACTTTGCCGAGCTGTGGACTCAGTGGGAGCTGCTGCTTCACATCTTGGCAAAATCCTTCTGATGAGCAGCCCCTCACTGCTTTAAGAGGAAGCACCTTCTGGAGCCTGTTCATTTTCTCCTAGTTGATTTAACTGGCAACTGGGTATAAAAGAGCTCAAAATAAATTAATCATATACCAATATCAAACCAAATAGCATTTTGAGAATTTTGATGGCTATTATCTTTGTTGATACGAAAAATTTCTATTTTGGCAAAATGACTTTAATACACAAAGTGACATTCAATGGAGATAAAAATGGACTTTTCATCTGTATGACAAAAGTGAAAAGCTACCAATTTTAGTTAACAAATTTCTTGGTTTTAAGAACAGACTATGTATACAGTATTGTAAACTGAACGTACACAGGTTTGTGTCTGATCTGCATTGCCATTCCTACATAGAATCACAGAATCATAGAATCACTTTGGTTGGAAAAGACTTCTAAGATCATCGAGTGCAACCTTTAACCTAACCCTGCCATCCCACCACTAAACCATGTCCCTAAGCACCTCATCTATCCTTCTTTTAAATACCTCCAGGGTTGGGGACTCGAGGTATTTAGGACATAGGATACCATGCGGCCTGAATCCTGGTTTTTAATTCTCACAATATCAATGCTTTCTTGTTTACTTTGTAATTTTATTTCTCTTCTAGGAGGAAAGGAAAATATCAAGGCTTGAGGGACCACCAAGATATATCCAAAGCCATCGTTTCACAAATACCAAATTAGTACAAAAGGGCCTTGCTTGCTGCTGTCTATCTATCTCCCTTCTTGTACAGACATATAGTGAATTGAATAGGAAAATTATCTAGGTTAAAGATAAACTTTTTTTGTTCTCACTGAGTTCTTAGTTCTCCAATCTAGTCTGTTGTAGGTCAACAGAAATGGTTGTGCTAACTTATGGAAAAGGGAAGGGCAGGGCTGCTTCTTTCACTTCTTTTTATTGCCAGCTTATGGCAGTTAAATATGTTTGTAGAACTATGGCCTAATTTAGACCTTTTTCTTGACAATTAGTAAAGATGAGAGATTTTCAGAGATGTCAGCTGTCAGAAGTGTTACTGAAACAAAAATCACAGTGAGTCACCAGCACCAGATCTTACTCACCAGAGTTCTGAAGAGTTTTGAAGAGGGAAGGAGAAAGCCACCGATATATAAAATATATTGACTTAAATGAAATGCTGATTGTATGATAACCAGCTTTACAAAAGTTATGCCTGTCGGTATTACTCATGCTATATTCACACTGAATCAGGAGATTCAAGATTAATGCCTTACATTTCAAGAAAGAAAACTGGAATACTGGAAAATAATTTGATGTAAGTCTATAAAAAAATAAGAGAATAATTTTGCATTGATAATATGCAAGGAATGACATTTTCCTCCTAAATCACTCAACCTCAGGGAAACGAATTTATTTGGTAAGATTTGACCCTAACCTCTCTGTCTTCCATTCACTGTCTAGCAGCTGTGTTAATAAGTCTCTTATATAAATGCTGAACATTAAAACTACCTGACAGCACTATAAAAAAATTATTTTCAAAAAACACTTTGACAAGGCTTTCCCAAAATGCCTTTCATGACTGCCTTGTGAAAGAACTGCTAAATTGACAGTGTATCCTAGCAGATTTCTCAAGGCACTTATAATATTCTTCAGGTATACCATAATATAAATGTCCCATGTTTTTAATATGTTTTGAAAGGCCAGAACAATTCTGGAGTTTCTAAAGGTATTAGGGGACAGCACTGATAAAAACAATGAGGTGACCCAACTCTTCTCCTAGCTAAAATCAACTAAGATTAGGAAAGGGCAGTGATATGGAATGCTAACTGAAATACACTGCAGTATCTGTGATAGTAATAATTAATCATGATGTGTCAGTGTAATTGACAGTAATAGATCTACATTATTTTAGACAAATTTGTAGCAATCTTTTAATACATAAACTGATGAGGTGCAGCCAGAAACTCTTGAGCATGTGTTTTATAAATACAAAGCAAGCTGTGCAACTGCTCAATACCCTTTATCCTAAAGAATCCCCTCACTGAAATAAACTTGAAAAATGTTCACATTTTCAGCGGACTCATGGTTTTACTACATCATTTTCCTTAACGCTAAATTAAACAGTGGATTGCTTATAATACTAGTCACAAACCAGTTCAGCTAATTCAGTCTTCGACAGTCTAGAACACAAGTTACTGCCCAGCTTAATTTTGTTCCTTTCCTTTGTGTTTATCCCTACTTTGCCCACCTCCGTGTGAGCTTTCTGAACTGAGTTGCTTCTCCTCTTCACATCTCTTCCTTTATTTCTTTCACCTCACACCCTGGTAAACAGTAAAGAGCAGAAAACTGTGATGGAGAAACCCTGCCTCATCCACAACAGAGTTTGCTAGTTCTGCACTCAAGGCTTTCACCATAGTGTGCAGGGTGGAGGAATGACTTGTTAACAGTTGTGCTTTCAAACAAACATATTGAAGGATTAGGATTCTGTGCTCTTGTTTGTGGTGTGCTGAAAGACAGAATTTTCTACCTGCTGGGTAACTGCCATGACTTATCCAGTACATCTGCAGAGAACAGGCTGGGAAGAATTAGAAACCAATAGATTGGTCAGTCTCTCATCTAGGGAATCAGCTAAACCTTAGATTTGATTGGCAATATATTTCGTAGCTTTTTGGTGATAAAGGTGCCTCATGGTTTCTAACTACCAGAATGGTCAGCAGCCGGTGGTCTCCAAGGAAGATTTTCCAGATCAGTATCTCAGCTGTGCTCAGAAAGACTATAAATTTAGATTAGGCTCTGCCAGATTCTACTTTTTATTTTTTTTTAAATATACTTAGTGCTGTATAGATTAGCAAGATTTTAGAAACGTCATGAGGCACCACAAGAAATCTTCTAAAGTTTTAGAGAAGTTCATAGCTGAAATTACCCTGACATTTAACTATACTCTTGAAACTGTCAAGAAAATGCAATCAAACCTGAAGAAACTCTCACAAGGTTACGAATAAACCAGATACTTTCCAAAAGTCTTTATCACTTTCATCAGATGGGACATGTTTTAAAAGGATAGAACCAACTTATCTATATGAAAAAAAAAAAACCAAGTACAAGCTGGAAGCAAGTTGGTTATCTGTCTTTAAGTACGAAGTATTATCTGCTTCTGCTTTACAGTTAAACAGGACATTTTAAGGTAGCATTGTTGTCATGTTTCAACATTTTTTCAAATCGCTTCTAGAGTGTCTTCTATCCCCATGATGGAGGGCTGAGTACCATGCATCTACTTTTTGAAGAATACATACACATATGTCTTAACTTTTATGTGGAATACAGTTACCCATAAAACCTAAAAGACCGCAACTTGTCTCCAATTTATTTTTCTAAATAACAGTGTCTTTCTTCATTCTTTCACATTTATTCTAATTGCTGCTAAAGTCTATTTGCTAATGAGGTTACCTACCACCATTTTCTGATGCTGTCAGATGTGAAATAGCTGCCACAGCTGATCCGATTACTCTTCTATGTGCTGCAATAAATTGATTTCTGGTCTTCCTGTCTGAATGGCAACTCTTCTCTCTTCCAGACTGGGAATAGAGCAGGAAGGAGAAGGAAAAGAGATGGAGACTGCATTATACTCTACTAGAGCTCCCTTAAATCCTGAAGGGAAAAGAACCTATGTCTAGAAGAATGGGTGTAGGCTCTTAGAGGTGTCATTAAAGTTAAACATATTGACCCCTTCATATCAAATGGGCACTACATGAATTTTGAAACTTAATTTTTTTTTCAACTGTTAGACATGCATCTCAAAAATTCAGCAATTCTTTACCCATGAAGAGAAGTAGTATTAGAATTGAGGAAGACAGATAAATTATATTACATAATTTAATCTATTGTTTTGTTCAATTACAGTTGGCCTTCTAGTATATATTTTCACTGGACTTGATATCCTAAAACCAAAACTTGGGACTAAGAAAGAATTTTGGCTTCTGAAATAGGATTTGAGATGCAGCATGCTATGGGACACCAAATCCCACTTTCTCCAAAAAAAGACTACTCACTGAGCAGTTGAATAAAAAATGCTATACCTTGCTTGAATTCCTTGTTCAACTAAAGTGACATGCATTTCAAACACATCTCACTTACACAAATAGAAACCTAGAGCAGAAGTCTATGAGAAAATTCATACTGAGAATGATACACTTGGGATTATATTCTTACACAGGACCCTGATGACTGCTTTTGTTTTTGGTTTTGGGTGTTAAAATACTTTAAAATATTTCCTCTACTAGTCTTTTGAACCTTACACCACCTATGCATATCTTCTGCCCTTGCCTTTACAGATAAAGCACTTCAATATAAGCAAGTAGGAATTTCTGAGTTTTTAACTTTTAAACTTTGTTATATGAGTAGACCTGAGCCTCATGCAAAGTTGTAATATTCATTTGTGTTCAACCGTCTATTTCTCCTGGGCTTTAATCAGGTGGTTGTCCTCTGAAAAATTCTACTACTCTGAGATAAGGGAGAGAAATAAGAAGTCAACATATTGTATTTCAACATTTTCCCAGTATTTACTTTTCTCCTTTTTAGCAAAAAAAAAAAAAAAAAGTTTTTACATATTCTTTCTCTATATTTGTTATGAATGCACAGACATCAGGTCCTCAAAAACATCTCAAGGTAGTTGCTATTTTTGAGCTCCCTAATTAATCAAACCTTAGACCTGGCTTCCCAGGCTTCTGAGGATTCTTTTTTAAACATTCAGACATTTCCAGTACCTATGAAATCACTGTCAACAATAAAAGGTAAAAGTCAGGAAATGAGACAAGACAGTAGAACCAGGCTATATGCGTAATCTGGTATCTAACTAATGTGATGACAACACACAAATTGTCTTAGGCTTGACCACCATGGAAAACACAGTGTCAAAGTCAATTCTTGGTGCAAGCCGACATACTTCAATATTAAAAAAATTATCAAAATAAATATTAGCAAAATTAGAATAATATCTAGAAGCTTAAACACCTCTTTCCAGTATGTGGCACATAATTCTATCCCCTTGAAAGTTACTGGTAAAGATTTTTAAAAGAGGCATTGATAAAAACAATGAAATCCCTTATCTAAGAAATCTTACTTTTGGAAGAGTCCCAGTCATTAGTTGTTGAAAGAATAGCAGTGACAACTGTAGATATTAGAAAAAGCACAGTACAGCTTCTGTACATCTTAACTGTCCATTTGTTTTAGTAAGCGGCAGTTCTAAAATACTGGGTTGGAAAGATGGGTCTCATGTACTTGAAGTAATTGCTTTCATTTCTCCTCTTATATTGTCAGAGAACTGACAATAAATCAAGAAAGTACACTGAAATCAAGCTATTAGAGATGCTATATTTTATGCAGCAAAACTGTGGGTTTAATGATTTATAATATTGCAGAAATCCACATTTTATGTACAAGAATAGGAAGTCTTAATACAAGAAAAGCTTTGGAGTGGGGTTACTTTTTTGTTTTACAGTAATGTTGGTAAGCTAAGACCAATAAATTCTCCCAGTATTTGGCAGTTGTCAATTAAATTTGTTTTTAAATTTGGCAGTCACTCACAGAATAGGCATAGTATTATTGTTAATTAATCTAGGTTATCATGCCAATGACATGGCAATCTAACCTTGGTAGTCCAGGTGGAGGATAGTTTATTCTTGACTAATTGCCAATGGACTTGGTAGCAGATAGAAGGGCTTATTTACCTTTTTTTCATACAGAAAGATCCACTAAATATTATTAATGCTTGTCCTATATCACTAAAATTACACCATTTCCAATAGCTGGCTTTTCCAATATGCCGATTGTCTTCCAATAACTCCAACTCTGAACAGAAAAAGCAATAGCTTGATATGCTATAAACATTAATCATCACGCTAATATTATACAAATGAATTATAGTGACTTATGTTTAAACCTACATGCAGAAAAAAGTGCCAAAAAAAGGTTTTTGATATTAACTTTTTGTAATTAGAGAAACATTTTTATTCATTATTGGACTCTGAAATACTTCCTGTCCATTCCTCTACATGCATGGCTTCCTTCCAGTGCCTTGAACTCCAGGGGTTATACAAGATGATATTATTATTATTATTGTTACACTTTTATATATAAATAACATTTCAGAGACTTGGCTCTTTAATTCACATCCAATGAGAGGCTCTTAAATTAATTTTTTTAAGTCTCCCCCCTGCATGATTTACCTTCAGTTTAGATATCTTATCTATAGTAAAATAATAATGCTAAATATGTAACCTTTTTTATATGTTTTACACCAAAGACGAGCAGTAATGGCATATGTTGACAGTTTTTGTTTGGCAAAGCTGTCTTGAGAAAAATTAATTTCCTTCCCCAATATTGTACTTTTGAAGGCATGTCTTGTACTATTCCTCAGACAAGGCAGTAAGGAAGCAACCCTTTTAGCATAAGGTAAAGACTAAGAGTCTTTTTATTTAGACTACAGAGCTAGAAGAGAGAAAGTAGAAATATTTATCTTTTAGGAAATCCATAACTGGAAAACAGTTAAGTCAGTATGGATTTGATTTAAATTCTACAGAAAGCTGTTGGACAAGACTCTTTTTTTTCAGTAGTTTTCAATCTGGATCTAATGTTTGAAATGGATATACTGAGAAACTAGTTTTCTTTTCTAGGTATAATCGAAAACATATGGCCACTGCTGCTGACGTGGCGTACTAGGGACACTACTTATCTGTTCTTCCTTGAGACTTCCACAAATATGCTTCCATTAGAACAATGGCAAAAATGGAGTCCAAGCCTGTAGAGTAAATGCAGGTCTGAAGAATGTTGGTTGTGGGTTTGTTTTGTTTTGTTTTTTTACACTGTCTACGTGGGGCAATACTGAAGAAACCTTTCAGATTCAGTTCCTTTGACTTAAGACCCCAGAAATTGGGGCTGGACCCCAGAATGGGGTTGGACTAGGTGACCTCTAGGGGTCCCTTCCAACCCAAAACATCCTATGATTATATGAAAAGCTAAGAAATTGCACAAGAGTGTGTTTTTTGGACAGTATCTTGTTGACTAGGCTAGAAAGGCTCCAAATCCAACCTTCCCCTGTCCTTCAGAGATAAAAAAATATTTTATTTTACTTCATCATATATTTTTAAAAGGAGTTAATTCACACCACTTCAGTCTGAATTGTCATGTGAAATCTTTATGTCATGCAAAGGAACTGATAGCAGAACAGGGAAAGGGAAGCTGGAGTGCGAGTAGGTACCAAGTAATATGGAAAAGTTGAGCCTGCACTCCCCCCTATTACATCTTTTCTCCTCTTCTTTTTCTTAAGAAAATTGAAGTAATTTTTACACACTAAAATTATTAAAATTTATATAATAATTGACATGAATAAATAGGGCACATACACATAGATATGTTTTGGATATTAACAGCTGTGTAAACTATTTTTTGATCCTAGGTTTTAGTATGAAGTTTTCTCTCTGATCACAGAAGCAAAACAGACTCATTTGTCCCAAGACAACCATTTTTCTGCTGCAGATTTTTCTCACTGCCATGTTCTTTCATACAATCTTCTAGTTTTAGAATGCATCAACGTCCAATTAACTCCTGCAAAAGACTTTATATTAATAACTTTTCAGCAATATCTGCACTGTAATTTCCTTTCCTGTTGTCAGTTCTTCTATGTACCTTTTGAAATTTCTTGTGTTTGAAGCTCTCCTTATACAGGTTAGAATTCAATTGTGAAATAAAGTGTTTAATCCTAAAATGCAAGTAGAAAATTCATGTTAACATTTTATTATGTTTTCTCCATATCTGCCCTTGGTTACTATCCTTTCAACACAAACACTCTCACTTCCCTGTTCTTTTAATTTTCATACAAAAGTAACAAAATTCTGTAAGATCGTTGCAACATGCAATGAAATTTCAAGTAAATGCTTTTCAAATAAATGAGAAAGCAAGAGCAGTAAAGCTGGTGAGTTCACAGTGCTCTTGAGCATCACTCCCAAAATAGTTCTTGAATGTACACGCAGCTCCAGATAGAGGCTATCAGGAATCTGCATTTATCTGCTCACCTATTCATCAGCACATAAATCACATCCAATTCTCCCAATCTCATACAGTTAGAGCATTAGCAGCTGCTTTCCATCTATATAAATAAATATACTAATATTTGCAGCAATGCTGCATGAACCTTTATATATCACACTGACAGCCAGCAAGGCCATCAAGAAGCTAGGACAAGAGAAATGTTACAGGATTCACAACACCTATTATTGGAAAGCGTATTTTAACTTTTTGCCTGCCTGAGACCATGAACACGATCATTGCTGACAGACGCATCGTGGTGGATGCTGATGCAGTATTTACTGAACATTATACACAGATATCAATGGAAGTATTGCTGCACAATATGGGTAGAAAGCTACTGTATAGTTTAGGAATCAAAAAGTACCACATGACAGGGGTTGCTATGGTATCTGCAAGCATGACATTTTTATAAAGCAATACTGCAAATAGCAATACAGGGTGTAATTATCTGACCATTTTTGAACATGAACGTTACACTACCTTGTAAATAAAACCAACTTATTACATTCTGTTTCCGATATACATATTCTGAAAAACATACTGTGAGGTTTTTTAATCAGCTGTCAGATTCTACGAAGATTATTATCAAGATTGCTGTTAAAGTAACATGCTTTTAAGACAATAGAAAATGCAAGTGCAGAGCATGTCTGGCACTGCTGGTTTTGATAGTTATAAATTGTTTATGAAGTGTCATCCCTTATTTTCATCAAAAGCTTTTCTTGCAGCAGAGATCATGTGTGCGTCAGCATGCAATTTTCCCTCTCTGGAGGGATGAGAATGTGCCGCAGTTTACTTTGCTTGGGTTACACTGCAGTATGATTTTTTTTTTTTTTTTTAGCCAAGCTCTATGATCTATCTGTTTCATTGTGCAACAGCACCCACTGATCAGCAAGAAAAAATAAATTACGCTAGGTAACACAGACTGCATGCTATATCACATAGACAAAACCTAGCTGTTCTCAGAGAATAAAAGAGATGGGTACCATCCCCCACTGAAAATGAGGCTGCTAATGCAGAGGTTTGTGAGCCATTAAATATTCCTACACTGCAGACATTTCACATTATTTCTCCTAATGCATTATAAAGCCAGACAAGCCTTTCTGAATACATACTATAGAATAAATATCATAAGAATTTTATACATCCAAAAAAGACACTGAATTTTTAATAATATTGTGTTGTTTATGACTGTTTGCCATGAAAATGAGACAGATACTTTCATATGTGATTCTTTTAGAAGGTTGGGGCTGTTTCACAGGTACAGCGTGGAATTAAATTTGTAATGTCTATTAAAAAAAATAAAGCTAAAGCTGTCTGTGGAATTCCCTAGTGCATCAACACCCTTCAGCTATATTTTAGCAAGCTCAGATATGTGTGGCAGTTCTTAACCAATGTGGATATAGGGCCACATGCCCTACAGGGTACAGAACCTAAATAGAAAAAACTGCTGCTCCAGTCACGAAAGTATTACCAAAAAACTATACACAACAAGCCGAATTATCAAGTTGTAGCTTCATTAGTTCACTAGAACAAAACAATCATAAAATCTATAAATTCTCTAGAAAGCTATAAGCTATCCCCTTGTGCCTGTGATTGCAATTTGTATTTCTTGATTTTTTTCTGTGGCTAAAGACACCAGGCCCAGTATTGTGATCATCTGGCAGGTGTTTGTGCCCTCTACTGGATGCAGTCAGGCTTAACTATTTATTAGAAATCCCATGCTGCTAGTAGCTAGAGGACAGATGCTCTTTTACTGAATCTGATATATTTATGGTACTCAGCAACATACATTTCTACTTAAAAATAAACAACCCCCAGAACATATTTCAGGCCGCTTTATGAACAAAGCAAATGAGCAATATCCTCTCTCTTCCCCCTGCCAACTTTCCCTTTTGTATTTTTACAATACAACTAATTTTGCATGCTAGATGCAGTCTTGTCCTTAGAAGTGAAACAGTTTTGTTACGGAGCTGAGCAAGGCCAAGAGTTTAATTAAATAGAATTTTTCTCCTTTTATGCCCTAATATAGTTGGGGTTTGTTTGGTTTTTTTGTTTGGGTGTTTTCTTTTGGGGGGGGGGGAAGGGTGGGGAAGTTGATGGCCCCTTCATAAAATAAAATACACTTACAATCCTGGGTGGGGGAGAGACAGTAAAGAAAGCTCATTTCTGAGAAAAATTTAAGGGAGCCTTTCTTATTAATTTTTCATTCTCTGTGAACTAGGACAGCAGGAGAGTGCAGTGTCCTCCTGTTCTAGGAATTTTGCTTAATGCTTTTCATATTGATATATGAGTGACCCATTACACTGAAATATCCGTCTTATATCATTAAAATATGAATATATTTTATAACTGCAGGTTAAGGAGGAAGTCTGCAAGTCAACTGTGTCTTCCATAAAGGCAAGTAATTTCCAGGTATACTGGAATAATTTCAAAGAAATGTAAAAGGATACAAGTTTATTCAAATTATACACTTGAAATCTGCAAATATACTACTCTTTTTGCAAAGGTCCAAAAAGTTTAGAACTTGAATCAACAAAAATGGAGAGTGACATCGGTTGGATTATGGTTTCAATAAACACAATTTTAACAGTGATAGAAATTTTATAGGGTAAAATGATTTCTATAAAATCTCATGATAATGTACTCATATACTTCTGCACACTACCAAGTTTAGAGAAAAATTATTACATACACATTTCATGCTTATTCTACATAGAATTTTTAAGTTAAGTATGCACCTATCCAGCACTGACTTAAAAAAAAATATTGTTCTTTAAACAGCAATTCAAGAGTATGACCAAGATTTTTTTTAAAGCATTTACATTATGGCTTTGTGTAATTATTGCTAGCAACTAAGATATTAAAACAAAAACTATTCTGGATTTTAAAAAAAGGAAAGAAGTTTTAATTCAAATCAGATACAGTTACTAAAACATATACGTTGTCCTTCAAAGCACAGCACGTTGTCCTTCAAAGCACAGCATACTTGAGGGTTTATTTCCTGTTACCTCTATCAGCCCAAGCATACAGCAGCTACTCTTCACAACAGAAATGAGAATGGAAAAAACTGCATCAATTACTCCATGCACATGTCGACCTGCCTACACCCTGCCCCATATTCTGCCATCTTTATGTAGTAGCCTCTTGCCAGGAACCATGCCTGTTAGAGACTGTAAGGCATCAGTTGCCTGGAGACAGCTGTGGGGTGGTCATTAACACCTCAACAGGTCTTTTTCCCTTCTCTTGGCAAGCTTGGGTTTCTTGAGGGGGAATGGGATTAAAGTGACCCTGTTATCCCCCCATGGGGCTATTTTGGTGACAGATCCCAGACCACCCACCCCAGGGTGAGTGGTGTCTGCTGGATCCACTCAACAAGGATGTGGAGATAGGCTCCATTGGACTTGGCCACCAGAGGACACTGCTGGAGCTCTTCCTGGGCAACTCATAAAAATCTGATAGAAAACCACATAGTTGGAATGCAATTCTTTTCTGAATTCTAGAAAACCTTCTCTGGTCAGGACAACATAAGCATTTCATTTCATCTACATGGTAACAAGTTGATATTGATCTAAGTCATAAAGCAACATTTGATCTAGATGTCCAAAACACATTGCTTCATCGCTAAAGTGGTTCCCCCTTAGTTTTACCAACCATTACTTGTTAATCTGTACAAACCTCATACAATAAAAACGCAACGACTAAACTGAGTACATAAAAAGGTTACCTTTATTCTTTTGGGTTGTTAGCAAGGTAGTTATTTTTGGTAAAACAACCTCCTGCATGCAATTCATCAGTACGCTATGAGCCAATAGTTTCTGTAAAAGCAGGAGCCCATCTGTATTCTAGTTCTTTTAGAAATGCAAGGCATTCCACTGTCCATTGCACAAGTTCACTATTCATTCTCATGAAGAAAGATTTTTAATAACAAATTATATTTAAAGCGCTTCTACTGCAGTATGAATCAACAAGAAAAGCAGACAGTGTGAGACTAACACTGGGGAAAAGCAATGTTTCTATGACTAAGATTACCCTGAAAATTGACAGACAGGATTATAATTTCAAAAGAAACCCTTCTATCTTGTTTCACATACAAAGACCTGTCTACTGATCAGAAAGAGAACTGTACTATTTCTTTTAAAATTATTCCTTATTAAAATACATTTAATATAATTAGCAGAAACTTGCAATTACCACTTTACATTGTATCTTAGGTTTCCCAACAGTAGTGTCAGATAGACAGCAATAAAAATTACTAACATGAAGATATGTGTAGTTCCTTATAATAGGTATAAAATGTTATAAAATAAAACTATTTTCAAAATAATAAGAATAGATCATTAGATATATATTACAAAAGGTTTTTTCTAGCCCCAAATTTTAAGCAATATATTTGTCCTGTGTAGTCTGTTTTTTTACTGCATATTTGCTGATTACAAAACTCAAACAAAGTAAAATCTATAATAGCAGCAAACTATTGCTTACTGGTATGAGGAATGATGGTCTCGTCGAATAGTTTTTTTCTTTTTACCACTCACATGTCTTCCCATCTTAGACTTTAATAGCTGTAGGATAATAGCAGCAAGCATGCATCAGTTAAAGCTTCCCAATTATTTGGAGTATTAGAGAATATATCGTATTATTTATTGAAATGTTATAAGCTACACTTACTAGGGTACATATTTGACACAATAAATACAGTACTGAGGTCATTGTCTCTTTGTTCAAACAGGTACCACTGTGTAAAAATAACTGATTAAATAACAGAGGATATATTAATTACATATATAGTGTCATCCTTGATGATAAAAAAAGTAATCTAAACCACAATGCAGGACAAAGCTGATTTAAGTACATCCTTTTAGTCACCTCAGCTTTCTACAGAAGATTGCATCACAGACAGTGGAAGCCTGACTAAAGTGCCATGGGGGGCCAAAACCATCTCTGATGTACATGTTTTGTGTCTCTGGCATGACCCATACTTCCAAAGCATGGAAATTTAAGCCTGAGGTATACATTAAGGTAGTATTTGTCCCCAAAGGTACTTTGCTGTCAATTTATACATACACCTTTGATTACTGTCCTAAGTGGGATATATTAATATCAAATAAGAAGTGTAGAAACAGACTTTGGAATGAAGTATGGAAGTTACTCATGGAATTAGAGGGTCTACAGTTAAAAAAAGAAAAAAGACTACCACTTCTTTTATTTCAGTAATTCCCTATAGGCACAATTTGGCATTCGCAGCTTTTCTGTGAAAAGAACTGTTTAAATCTCTCAGGAATTACAAGATACCTTGGACTGTGAAAGTAACTACGTTTTTTTCATAGTTTCCTGTTTTTCAAAACAAGAATCGTGTGTGTAGCATCATTTATTTAAATCGCTGTATCTGAAATGGACTGTTTAATAAATTACGGATCACTAAAATTATGAAATATAAATATATTAAAACCAAGACACTAAACTACCAACCTCTTTTCTGTGTAAATTTCTCCCTTCTTTTGTATTCTGATAAATTCTCTATCTAGACTTTGTTCTTTTTTATCATTTGCTGTTGATTTGATCTAGATCTTGAGGGTCAATAATCTGGAATCTTGTTTTTCTGCTTTTAGAAGTGGCTTGAAGAGAACTATGTTCACATTATGATACTGTAATTACATATTCCTGACATTTGTGTTCCTCTGCAAGAGTATTTGGCTTTTTTCTCAGCACAGCAGAATTACAAATAGGAGTACGTGAATTAAAGCAAATGAGATCATGAAAAAAGTTGACACACACAGAACATACATAGGAGATGAAACGTACACAGTGGATACACTTATTCCACAAAAATACAGACTTATTAGGACTGGTAATTTTGCACTCCATTAAGGGTTCCTACAGTCCAAGCAGAAATTTTGTGTCTCCTCTCCATTGATGCCAGCTGATAATAAAAACTGTTCTTCTGGCAAGGTTGTTTCCATGTTACAGACTGAGAGTTTGCTAGTGAAGGGTCATTGTCTTGGTACAGGCACTGACTGTAGCAGTGGGTAAATATGTAAAAACTTGTAGTTTTGGCATAATCCTCCAATAAGAGTGCTATTCATAAAAATGTCATCTCAGGCTTGTCAACATTCATCACAGATAACCTCTTCATGTATTTTACTTTTTATTTCCTTTTCTGTCTTTCCCCTTGTCTTCTTTTTCTGATTTGTCATCTTCATATTTTTCTTTTTCTGGTTTTGTTACGCTATCATAAGAAGGCGGAGATGTGGTGGATGCAGACATATCCATTTTCTCTGGAGGCGAATTTTCACTTAGCTTATCAATAATCATGTCTTTTTTGATAAACAGATCAAGCCCATCTTTCCGGTACATAAATGAAAGTTTCTTTACTGACTGTCTTAAAAGATAACGTCTATAAGCACGCTGAATGATAGTAGCTGACACTTCCTCCTGTTTTCGTTTTAATGTGGTTGTAATTGGTTCGTAGGAGACTTTTGAAGGATTGGCTGCCATAAACCGATCTTCCATCTGTATTCGGAGGGCATCCATCTCATCACTTTCTCCCAAAACACGCTTTGTGAAAGCAAACAAGATGTCAAGACAGTGAATTCGGTCACCGCTAACCATGGGCAGATCCATTGCAATAAGTTGAATTGTGTTTGGCTTTGGTATATTAAGAGGAGGATCCAGAGAAGCTGCAAAATCAGACAATTTGCTATATTCTATGAATTGTGTTGCATCTGGGTCATATTTTTCCCAAACCTCATAGAACATCTCAAAGTCATCCTCACTCAAGGGTTCAGCACTTTCTTCAGTAGCAACACTGAAGTTCTCCAGAATCACAGCTATGTACATGTTCACCACTACCAGAAAGGATATGATAATGTAGCTGACAAAGAAGAAAATCCCAACAGAAGGGTTGCCGCAGTCGCCCTTCACAGAGCTCCCCGGGTGATCTTTATGGGGGTCACAGTCTGGCTCCCCACTGTTAAGAATTGGGGCTAGCAAACCATCCCAGCCAGCAGAGGTGGTAATTTGAAATAGGCAGATCATGCTGTTGCCAAACGTTTCAAAGTTGAACATGTCATCTATACCGGCTTCCCTCTTAACGTAGGCAAAGTTGGACATGCCAAATATCGCATAGATAAACATGACGAGGAACAGCAGCAGACCAATGTTGAACAAAGCAGGAAGAGACATCATCAAAGCAAAAAGCAGAGTGCGGATTCCCTTAGCGCCTTTAATGAGACGCAGGATTCGACCAATTCTGGCAAGTCGTACAACTCTGAACAAAGTGGGGGACACAAAGTACTTTTCAATCATCTCAGCTAAAAACATACCTGTGAAACATAAAAATAAAATTTAAAGAGTAACATTTTATCATAGATTACATTTTCCACAACAAAGTATGAATAAAGAACAACTCAACCTGTGGAATTAGTGGAAATTATAATTGGAGATACATTTTAGCTGTTATGGGTAGTTTTAGCTTTTTTCCCCAGCTTAGGGAAAAGAAAAAAAGAGTATTAAAATGTATATAGAATTATTAAGAAAGTTACTACTCTAAAGTATGCTCTTCATTTCCTAAATAATCAAGAGAAATTAAAATTAAGTATTTCCACTAATCTGCAAAACTCGACAGAGATAAAGCATTTAATACATCTTACTATATTTCATTTTGAATATAAGAATTTCTTACCTACTATTGACAGAATAACAACCACAAAATCGAAAATATTCCAGCCAATGGTGAAGTAATAATAACGGAGTGAGAAAAGCTTGAAGACACATTCTCCAGTGAAAAGGACAACAAAGACCAAGTTAATCCAGTATAAAATATTTTGCATAAGTTCACCCTGGTCATCTGTTTCTATCATCATGGTGACCATGTTAAGACAGATAAGGACCATAATGGTGATGTCAAATGCTTGCTTTGTTACAATATCAAACACCAGACCTTGCAATTTATTCTGAGGGGAGAAAAAAGAAAAGGTGATAATAGTATCTTGTATGTAATGAATATCCTTTTCCTCCCTCCCATTTCCTTCTTCCACCCCCATGTACATGTTTCAGTTCAGAATGAAGGGCTAACTTGAATTAACTCTAAAATGGTTTAGGCCTAAGGGCCAAATTTTTTGATACTTAATGTATTGCTGTAATTTCTTCCCAGAAGTAGATGATACAAGAATAGCACACATTCTTACCGATGGTCTAGGTATAGGTTTTTGTGGTTTCTTGGATCCAAGCTTCTTCATTGCATTGTAGTATTTCTTTTGTTCTTCTGTCATGAAAATGTCTTGACCTCCAAGGTAAAATAATAAAAATAGAACTGATTACAGCCAAGCTTTAAATCCATTAATTCACAGCATCACAGAACATGGTTCTTATGTATTCATTCTTATACATTGTTACCAAACCCAAAATACAGTAGTTATATCAAAGAGTGTTAAAATAACAGACAAGCCCTTGATGGAAAAATAAAACAAATTAAGGAATGGAGAAAAACCCCAGAACTTCTATCTAGTTGTCATTAAAAAAACTGATTCATTCAATTAAATACGTACAAGAAAACCATGTAAAAACATACATTCCGTAGATACTTGCAAATCTATTATCAACTCCACATTGTAAATCAATCAACCAGAAATAAAAAGGCTTCAAAGGTAGAAATGCAGGTAGAGCAGATATGCCTTCAGGGATGAAAAAGAGGTTAGTGATGTCACTTTTCAGGATGCATGTTTTATCATGTGAGTACAGGTATCTCAGTTCAGATGTTTTTTGCTGCAATAATATTTCCACAGTATATATGAGGCTTGATCATCCCCCTGCACTGCACAGAGGTCATCAGAAGCATGGGCTTACTCAGGGTTTTCTTGCCTGAATAAGAGAACAGCAGCCTGAGTAAAAGGGTATCTAGACTGGTATGTGTAATACACACATGGAAACACCTGTCAGAAATATAATTCACTTTGACAAGTAACTTCTTTTTTCTTTCATGGATTTGTTTGTAAGTACATTACAGGTATGCATGATGCTAAAGCAGTGGCATTTGGAAATGAATTTCAGGGTCACAGGTGATTCTGTGACTTTGTCACACTGACTTTGTCAAATGCAGTGTCAATCTTATTGAGAAAGTAATGATGAATCTGGATGAAGATGTGTTTGAGTCTTTCAGCTGTGGCTACATACAGACATGAAGATTTAGAAGTCAAAAGAGATCTTGTTTAGCCTGCTTTCCTCATAAGCCAAATATTCAAGTAAAATTCAGTTCTTAGAGAGTAAGGGTCTTGGAAGAGAAACAAGAAATTAATTTGCTGATTACAGTGGAAATGTGATGTCACTCTGTCAGGAGATTTTACCCAGTGGGAAATAAAAAAAAAAAAAGCTATAAAGGAACTGGCATTGAACTGGGGATTTCTTCTGCTGCCTCACTGATGTAATGGCTATCAACAGTGAACCAGTCACCATTGTCTCAGTGTGCTGTGCATAGGGAGAATAGCAGTCTCAAGATGAGATACACCTTACGTGTCTCTGAGGACTGTAACAGTTAGGAATTTGACAGCTAGTGGAACATTTTTTTCCCCATGGGAACTAATGTAATAAAAGTAGGATGCACACAGTTTAACTACACAGGGAAGTTTAACTACACAGGGTCAGTGTATTGCAACATGAGGTCTTTCCCATTCCTATCCCAACAACATAGCCTAAAATGGAGAGGTGTCAGTGATGTGGAGGCAGAACAAAGATAAGAAAAATACTGCTGGTAGCCACGTGCTGTGTGATCTGCATATTCCTATGGGCACGGGTGCATCTATAAATTCAAAAGGCAGGCAACTAGCGTTTGTCGATTTGCTACATGAAACCGAAGAATAGTATGTATGTAGAATTTTCCCCAGCCTAATTGTTGTCCATTGTGCTATCTGCAGTATTTGACTTTCTTGGTGACAGTTACAACAGCTACAAATGTACAAGGGGTGTATACCCCACTGCTGGAAAAAAAACTTTAGCAGGAACCCTTCTCTGTCTTCTGAGTCATAGTGACTACAGTAGACAGTGTCTGCCAAGTAAATGTAATAGAATTTATAATCACCTCATTACTAAGTAAGGTCATCTTGTTACATACAGACTGCCAAAAATGCCAATAGCATGTATATAACCTTAGTTTTCCTCTCCAAGGATAAGAAACTGAACCACCTTCCTCTTAAGCACTGGAAGCCTTCCAATTCCAAGGGACGTGCAAACATCTTGGTGGATGAAGATGTGATTAGGTTTGGAACCACAAACTCATCCTTTATATTATGTGGGTCTGCAGATAAGAGACTTAAAGGATCTGAAGACGCAACATATGAAGCTGAGTACTCCGATCTCAAGTGGAAAGATTTACTGGAGGTTTCCACTGCAGTAAGTCTAGCAATACCGTTTTTCAGTACAATGAATCAAACTTGACAAACCATCTAGAATCAAAATTAAGAAATTATGTACTGCCTTGCCATTACTTAGCTCACTTTTTTTAAAAATCAATATTCCATTATGCTCCAAATGTGTACAGAAAAATGTGTACAGACTACTGTAGACCTTAGACAGCTTTTACAGTTTAAATAGAAAGTAGAATTTAATTAGCCATCGTAGTCTGCATTTTCATCTATTTAAATGCTCCTGGAGTTCTTGACACAATCCTGTGTTCATTTGAATAATAGAAACCATTTCAGCTAAAAAGAAAAAAACTACACATTTTCAAATGTCAACAATTTTCTTTCTTTCTCAAATTCACTAACTCATGAGACAGTTTCCCAACCTTCTCTAATCTTACAGTACAGAGCAGTAGTTCCAGCATTCAGCTTGTCTGTATTAGCCCCTTTGTAATTGAGGCCTTCACAGTACTGCTCTATATTATCTGTTTATCAATTTTGATATTTGTAGTTTTGCATATTCTCTTCTTCTCTGTCTAATTACTTGAATTAAGTAATCTGCATTTTCACATAGATTTGTCACAGCACTGTGAGGGTAAGGGAAAAACAATACACAACTTTCTGTTGTACAGCATATCATTGGGCTGTACAAGGATATGGAGAACCCTCAGGCACTCAGTGTGAGTTTAAATTACTCCAAACGCCTTGAAAAGCAAAGACTATTATTTCATTATTTTGAATAGAATAAAAGGAAATCTTAATAGCTGATTACTTTTTTTCTTTCTATTACTATGATGAATTTCAGACACTCATATTTATCCTGGCACACATTTGCTGAATGTTCAGTAACAATGAAGTGTTGTGGAAATGAAACATGGGATACTTATCTTCTTTTTTTGTTGGTTGAAGTTATCTATGATGACACCAATGAATAAGTTTAGGGTGAAAAATGATCCAAAGATGATAAAGGCAACAAAGTAAATATACATGTACAGGTTGTCCTCATACTTGGGCTGTTTCCCTGTCTATGTAACATAGAAAAAACAGCAATACATCACAAATAACGGTTAAGACAAATGACAGAATACAGAGCAGAAACAGAAGTTGCATCCAGCTGGACAGCAACTCCTTGACAAGGGGGGAAAAACAGCTGTTTTGGAGCAAATCCTACACTGGCCTTATCTTTCAACTTGAAAATCTGTTTAATACAGGTGTCTGTAATTACACACACAGACTGGCCATTCCTCCCCTCTCTGTCAGTTCCTCTCTAAGGATATTTGATTTTTCATGTAAGTCCTACTAAATGTGATAGAAGTTGCAAATCTCAAAAGCAATTCAGTTCCTAAGGACTTCATGCAAATTGGGAGCTGATAGAGGAAAGATGCAAACAAATACCAGCATTAACAGAAAAACAGTCAAAATGCAGCCATTTTATTCTTTGACATTGCCAGAGTCTACAGCTCCGGATTAACTATTGCAGGTGATGTCACTTGATTATTTGGGTTATTTTTGGAGACACATGAAAAACTTGTTTCCTAATCTGTACAGTCTCAGTGACACAAATTAATAAAACCCCAAGATTTCATTAGTTTTATTATTTACAGATGACTGATTAAATTAGTAATACTTTATGTAGATCTACTGCTATAATTTTTTTTACCTATTAAAATTACATGCACTTACCCACTTGATAGTGCATAGGTTTATATAGAAAATTTATCAAGTTTTTTTTACATTTTTATTCCTTATATTTTACTTTATTTCAGCTTCCATTCAGGACAGATTATATCAATCACTCAGTAAATTTTATATGTATTGCACTCACTTCTCTAGAATCAACCGCAGCATACATGATGTCCGTCCATCCTTTAAACGTTGCCTAAAAATAAAGTTTGTTAATATTTTCTATCAAAGTTCCAATTTGTAAACATTCTAAATAAGACACTGTCTTGAGCAACGTATTTGCACCCACAAAAATAAAGAAGAATATTAAAAGTCTGGTAAGACACGAGTGGAATACTTCTCCCTAATACTTAAACACTGAATAAATTCTAACCTTCATTCAAATTCATATAAACTCTATGTGGGATGAGTTGCCATCAATACCTAAGCATAAGAGAAAGACTGCCATTTATAACAAGGCTCTGTTTCAACTTTCTGACTACCAGAAAACTAGAAGAGGATTCCAAAAATCAGCCACCATGCATTGGCATTTTTCAGACAGAATATACAAATAGTCTTAGAAGAAACTCCAAAAGATAAGTAGTCCCAAGAAATCTTATGAAAATAATAGAATCATATAATGGCTTGACTTGGAAGGGACCTTTTGCGACTATCTAGTCCAACGCCTCTGTTATGGGCAGGGACATCTTTCATTACATCACACAGTTTCAATGACGGGGCATCCACAACTTCTCTGGGCAACCTGTTCCAGTGTCTTACCACCTTATCATTAAAAAAAAAAATCTACCTTACATCCAGTCTAAATCTACCCTCTTTTAGTTTAAAACTGTTGCCCCTTGTTCTGTCACTACAGGCCTTGTGAAAAATTTTCTCTCCATCTTACTTATAAGCCCCCTTTATATATTGAAAGGCCACAATAAGGTCACCCTGGAGCCTTCTCTTCTCCAGGCCGAATGAGCCCAACTCTCAGCCTTTCTTCATAGGAAAGGTGCTCCAGCCCTCTGATCTTTTTCTTGACCCTCCTCTGGACCCACTCTAAGACGCCCATGTCTTTCTTGTACTGGTGGGGTCTCATGAGAGTGGAGTGGGTGGGGAGCATCATCTCTCTCTATTTGTTGGCCACACTTCTTGTTATGCAGCCCAGGATATGACTGGCTGCAAGCACACATTGCTGGCTCATGTCCAATTTTTTGTCCACCAGTATCCCCAAGTCCTTCTCTGCAGGGCTGCTCTCAGTCCTTTCATCTTCCAGTCTGTACTGATTACAGCATCACAGAACCATAGAATGTTTTGGGTTGGAAGGGACCCCTAGAGGTCATCTAGTCCAACCTCCCTGCAGTGAGCAGGGACACCGCTAACTAGATCAGGTTGCTCAGAGCCCTGTCCAACCTGGTCTTGAACGTTTCCAGGGATGGGGCCTCCACTACCTCTCTGGGCAACCTGTTCCAGTATTTCATTACCCTCATTGTAAAGAATTTCTTCTTCATATCCAGCCTAAACCTACCCTGTTTTAGTTTAAAAACATTACCCCTTGTCCTGTCACAGCTGGCCCTGCTAAAAAGATTGTTCCCGTCTTTCCTATAGGCTCCCTTTACGTACTGAAAGGCCACAATAAGGTCTCCCTGTAGCTTTCTCTTCTCCAGGCTGAACAAGCCCAACTCTCTCAGTCTGTCCTCATAGGAGGTGCTCCAGCCCTCGGATCATTTTTGTAAAAAAATCTTGATGCAGCCCAGGGTATGGTTGGCCTTCTGGGCTGCCAGTGCACATTGCCAGCTCATGTCCAGCTTTTCATCCACCAGTACCCCCAAGGCCCGCTCAGCAGGGCTGCTCTCGATCCTTTCTTCCCCTGGCCTGTACTGATACCGGGGGTTACCCCAACCCAGGTGCAGGACCTTGCACTTGGTCTTGTCGAACCTCATGAGGTTCACACAGGCCCACCTCTCTAGCTTGTCCATGTCTCTTTGGATGACATCCCATCCTTCTGGTGTGTCAACTGCACCACTCAGGTTGGTGTCATCTGCAAACTTGCTGAGGGTACACTCAATCTCGCTGTCTATGTCATTGGTGAATATATTAAACAGCACCAGTCCCAGTACCCCTGAGGGACACCACTTGTCACCGGTCTCCATCCGGACATCGAGCCATTTACCACTACCCTCTGGATGTAACCATCCAACCAATTCCTTATCCATATAGACTCATAATACTGGGATTGCCCTGGCCCAGGTGCAGGACTTTGCACATGGTCTTGTTGAACTTCATGAGATTCACATGGCCTCAGTCCTTAAGCCTTCCAAGGTCCCTCAGGATGGCATCCCATCCCTCTAAGCATATCGACTGCACTGCTCGGATTGGTGTAATCTGAAAATTGCTGAGGGTGCGCTCAGTCTCACCATGTCATTGATGAAGCTATTAATTAATATTGGCCCCACTGCAGACCTTTGAGAGACACCACTTGTTACTGGCTTCCACTTGGACATTCAGTCACTGACTGTAAGTCTTTGGACACAGAAATCCACCCAATTCCTTATCCATCTAGTGGGCCTTCCATCAAACCTACTCCTGTGAGCTACAATATTAAGTAAAATCAAGGTATGAACGGTATGTTTACTGGAAACATCGCATAGCTGAACCACCCTATGCAAGATATGTTACAAAAGCTAAAAGCACTGCTGTCCTCTACACTGGTAATTTATGCAATTATGCACTTGCCTAGGACTATTTAGCAATAGCTACTGTTACTCCCTGGAGCAATCAGATGGTAGCCTGCTAGCACAATACTAACTACTAACTACTATAAGTTTGAGATTTTTAAAGCCAGAATAATTTGTTCTTATGAGCTTCCCAGAAGCAGTTTGTCTAGTGAACCCGACTAAGAATATATGGTTTTGTTTTATTGGCTCCAGTTTACAGGTGCTTGTACTTGGAAATCTAGCACTAGTAAATTCTTCAACTGCTCATCTAGAGTTTAAAAACAAGTTAAAAACTATCTCCAAAAACCCCACTTGACAATAGCAGGCAATGACTAGAGTGGGACTAGTAGTAATAATAAAAAGGGAAGGAAGAGAAAGGAAAATTGAATTTGAAAACTTTTTCTAAATCAGTAGTTGGCTCTCTTCTTGACTGAAGATCAGATGAGCCCTAGAATGTATCTATTTGACTACCATCATAAAAATCTAAGTCAACATTACTTAACAGATCAAGTCAATAAAGTAAATTTTATCCTAGCTGCATTTTTTTTTTTAACTAGATACCGTACTTCTGTAGAACTTGAAACGGTTCTAGTGGTTGGGTGCAAAGGAACTTTATATCAATGTAGTAGATATTAGATGTTCCTCCTCTTCCAAAATGGCCACAGGATGTATCAGATTTTTACCATAAACAATATTCATTAGCTTCATAGAACACGATCATAAAACCAAATCCCATATTCATCCACATATTATAAAATAACACTGAAAATTATGGAATTAAATGTTACTGCTACAAAACTTAAAAGTTGAAAAATTAATTTACCACAATTTATACACTTACTACTTGAAGCAGAGAAAGATAACCAGCTCCAACATTATCAAAGTTTACTTTCACATTTTTCCACCGAACATCCACAGAAGTCATTTTAAGATTTTCACACTCGGTTACATTACTGACAACCTCTGGTGGGAATCGCTCATCAGTTGTGGTGTTAACGCAGCGATAGAACTTGCCAGCAAACAAATTTACTCCCATGATGCTGAAAATTAGCCAAAATGTAAGACAAACCAGAAGTACATTCATAATGGATGGGATTGCTCCAGTAAGAGCATTCACAACCACCTAGTAAAAAAACACAGGAAAAAAAACTTTTTAAAAATAGTATGCCGAGCAATAAAAAGATTATTTTTTTCAAATATAGCAAATGATTTAATGTAAAACATTAAAACACATTGAAGTAATGCCAACAGAAAACAAATAACACACGTAAGACAACCAAACATGCTACTCTTGGTCTTGAAAGCAGACATGCAGTTCAGTGTTCCTCCATGGTTTTATAATTAGGCATATTTTTATGGATTTGTTTTACAGACTATTTCTTTTTTCCTTACCCTCATGCCTTCAAAGCGTGACAAAGCTCTTAGAGGTCTCAAAGCTCTTAGTGTTCGCAGGGATTTAATTGCACTGAGATCTGAGAAACCAAGGGCATGAGCTACTAAGCTGACCAAGGAGACCTAGAGGAAACAAAACAAAACAAAAGATTCTTTTTTTTTTTAATAGCCTCAAAATACAAATATAATGCCTGGAGGAAGAAAACTTTGATCTGGATATCATAAAAAAGTTCATAAGGACCCTAAGCTTCTAGTAGGAACAAACAGGAAAAATTGGCTATTTCTTTATGTCTTTTTAACATAGCATGCAATGTTTTAATAAAATCAGCAGTGATTTTAAAAATCAAGATACAATGCTTTATGTAAATCATACCAACTAGATAAAATCAAATTAACTCAGGGAACTCAAAATCTGTGCAATATATGAAATACAAGTCAGTGATCACTACCATGCTTTATCATGGATGACTCTGTGCCTGTATTTATGAAATAACCCATCTAAAACTTTAGATAATTCAGCTGCTGAAGTAACTATAATTAGGCCATGTAGTTAAAGAGAAGATGATTTCATTTAAAAAGGGGAAAAAGAAAACTAGGAGAAGATTTAGGAAAGAACACATTCACTAAGCAGAATGACCTTCTTTTATGCCATCAATCTGATTTCCTATACAAACTCAACTATAATACTGTTTCAGAAGACTGTTCCTTCTTTAAATTCAAATGCTAAACAAACATTTAGCAAAGAAAGCATTAATCCATATGAATCCATCAAGAACTTAAGATCATTATGCATTATTTTTATAACTCTGGAGAAGATATAGAGAAAATCTGTTTCAATTATTCCTGTCAGATAATTATATTTTCTTAGATCATGCAGGTGTTATATCTGCATTGCAAGAAAACCTTTTCCTGCAAGATTATCGCATCTCACTTAATGATGATGTAATTTTATCTTTGTTTGGAAACCAAAATACAATTTAAATATTGCTTTTTTCTACTTTCCTTTTTGGAGGAGAGAAAGGAGAAGGAGGATAGTTCATCTCAACAGATGGTGCTAATGGCAATTAAAGCTTAATTTTTTTTGTACCACTCATGGATGTGTTCGCATGTGCATGCAAGCACCTTTTCTTCTTTTTTTTTTTGTAAATAAATAATTTCCTCCTCTTCCTTATGTACAATCATAGTTTGGACAACTCCTGATACCAGATCTGGCCTTTCTTCAACATATAAAAGTGCTAACTGTAACATTTCTGTGATGTAAAATTAGAAAATATTATTATATACTTTCACCAATACAGTAAATTCAAAAGGTGTATTGTAAAAAACAGAAGGGGAAATGTAAAAAACATACTGTAGTGATAGATGTGAGACATAATCCATCCTCATCTTAATTTCAACTTTCTGTTCTTGTAACTACCAAATAGGGCATTTGCAGAAAAGCACATTGTTAACATAAGGTAGAAAAATCTTACTTTGGATTTGTTAAATTGCTTGTGTTTTGGACAATTAATGTGCCTTGAGATTTATTTCCTCTTTTAACTTTATTACTCTTGTGGAAGACAGAGTCTAATCCACATGAATTTTTGAAACCTTCAGTACCACTGGATTAACAGTTCAAAAGCTGATTGTCCTGTTGTTTTCTGGTGAGAGTCAATGAATTGTGTCCTCACCAGGTCCTTTACTCCAGATGGCACTCTCCTGTTGCATTTACACGAGGATGCCTTGTGCAGATTTCTTTCCTCTAAGGGTAGTTCAAGCAAGCTGTTAAACACTACACAATCCCATGTTTATTCTTTTTCATTATATCCTTTGAACTTGCACATGGAAAGATGAGCAAAACCAGCATTTGTACTTGTTTTGGGGCTAGTCATCCTTTTCTGGAAACACTGTGAACATCACAACAGGTAAGAATTTCTTTCTGCATGCTGTAAGTTCTTTCCCAAACAGGGGACAGCTGGAGAGTTTGGACCAATAGGTGTAGAACAGTTTGCCTAAAAAGATCCTGTAAGATGTTGCCTCACTGTGAAATGCTTAATTAGACTGGTACTGGTATGGCAAATTTGTTCAATGTTTAGCTGAATAAAGGAATAGGACAGAAAGATAAAGCAAATATGGATTCAAACTATCAGCAGCACACTGACAGCTAACTGCCTGTTACCTAAACCTACAGGTAAAATGCCAGCAGTAAGAGAAAGAGTTAAAAGTTGCTCGCTACTGGTTGAAAACAGTAACAAGTAAAACTGGCAATAAAGTCAGAAAAAGCTAAGCAGATCACCACTGACTTTTTCAGGGGGTTGGTCAGGGGAGGGGGAGAAACGGGTTTACAATACAGGTGGTCAAACACTGGAAACAGATTGCCAAGTAAGGTGGCAGAATCTCCATTCAAAACTGGATATCACTTTGAGCAACCTAATCTAACCTTGAGGTTAGAGCTAATTTCTAAGGTGGCCCCACTTTCAGCAAGGAGCTAGACCAGAAAATCTCCAGAGGTGCCTTCCAACCTAAATTATTCTATGATCTGCCACTATAGGGTCATAAGAGGTAAGCATTCCAAGCAAGATATGAAGATGGCTACAGGAAAGCACTGAAATCACTGAAAGAAGAATAAACCATACCTATCCATATGGAGATACAGTATGCTTTACTAAGAAGAATTCATCTTAAACACAATTCAAGATCAGCCTTTCACAATAAAGGCTTGCACAAAGATTCTAATTCCGAGTACTTCTTAAATAGTAATACATTTATTTATTAATTTGAAGTGTTCTTTCCTTTTCACAAATGACAACTCTAATGGACAAACAGAAATGCATATTTAAGTATCACAAGGTTCTGGAAATATACTGACTTGGAATCCTAACAGGAAATGAGACTAAAGCATGGCATCAACAATTATATGTAAAGATGACAAAATCCATGTGGTTGACTGCTGCTGATTTCCCACTAATTAAAAAATTGTCATACTTTTTCATTTAACATTTGAGTTACAATAAAAAAAACCCAAACACCAGAAGTCTATGGCATTTATAAAGAAAGAGAATATAAAAAAAATAGATGTATATATATTCAGCCTCACTCAAAGACAGTCTTAACTTTTTTTTCCTTTGCCTTGTTGAAGGTATCTTGTTTTTCAGCATTTAATCTTAAGGAAAGGTGAGAACTTCTTATACTTACTAAGTTTCTTAGAGATCAATACATCTGTTCTGGGAACACATGTTGACTTTATACTTTGTATAAGTATATATTGGGTGTTCCCAACAGAAGGAATGGAGAGGACATGAAAGAAGAAAGCTAAAAACTGCATTTCCCACAGAAAACATGTTATCTCATTTCACTGAGTTAGCATCAGTTATGGGGTGGGAGAGCAGAATCCCCATTCAGAGCAAACAGGCTAAAAAGAAGCACAGTTTAGTGAGGAAGACAGATAACAAACACTACTTGTGACTTTCCCTCCAAAAAAGGATTTAAAGAAAGAGCATTAGGTAGGTTTCAACTCTATTGGTAGGGGACAAAATTTCTGTCCTAGATTCCATATTCCATTTGATTAACAGACCCCTGTCCATTTGTTGAATTTCCACTCAAATGTCTGCAGAGAGAAAGAGCTCCTCTATAAGAACATACAATGCAATGTCACTAATTTCATTAATTTCATTGGAGTGCAATTTCCACACTACTTTTTATTATCATTGTTGACAAACATTAATTCTGCCATGTAAAACCTGGCTTTGTTTCTAAGAACTCAGAATTCAGAGAGGCAACAAGAATCACTCTCTATGATTGGACACAGAGCCAACAAAACCAAAATAATTTCAGCTTCCAAAAAAGAATCTTTAGAAAGTCATGTGTCAATGAAAAGTGGAAGAGTTGCACTGAAGTTAACCTTGCTGCCTAGTACACAGTGAATGCCATGACAATCAAAAAGAGGATCGTGAATGAATGATTCCCACCTTTTCATATTGATCCACAGGTCATCACTTTTTGTTTTTCTCAATCCTTCTCTTTACCCCAATGGCTGCCTCCTTGCCCCTACTCCCTCTTCTTTTGCAGTCTTCTTGATTTCCTGACACCATTCTCCCCTGCAGTTCTTTCCCAGTGACTCATTAAGCCCAGGATCAACTTTCCTATCCCAACTTCATGTGCTCATTTAAATTTCCCTTTCTGTGTCTGCTTCCTCCTTGTTCTCTGTCACCAAATCCAGAAGACTGAAGTCCAACAGCTCACATTTCTCACTCAGTGATTAGGACCCAGTAAAACCCATACAGAATATGTGGAGTCAATGATAGCACAAATATAAAGGCAGATTTAGATACTCATTGAATAATTAGAATAGAATCTTATTCACGGGTATTTAATTTTCTGTTCTTTTAAACCCAATTTATGTTCTTCACTGTATATATATGTATCAGATTGGAGTTACATAAAAGGATCTGCCTAAACAACAGAAATAGTCTACTTAGGAAGTATAGTACCTACATCAACAATCAGGAAGTCCAGCCAGCACCAAGCATTAGTGAAATAAGTTTGGAAACCATAGGCCACCCATTTTAGCACCATTTCCAGAATAAAGATGTAAGTGAAGATTTTATCAGCATATTCCAGTATGATTTTTATAGTCTTGCGCTGTTCAATATATATATCTTCAAAAGCCTGTGAAGAATGGGTGGCATGTAAGTCAGATATTCATAGGTCTTTGCAAATTAAACCAAAATAACTGAATTAAAAATGGCAAAGTATAATCACTTTCAACTTTAGATGTTTTACCTTGAAAAGCCAGCATGAACATAGATCACAATTGCATTATTTCTGAGTTTAAGATTTTATGATTGCCTGATAATGGAATTACAATATAATGACTGAAGTTGCCAAAAGGGTTTTTAGAAATTTCAGTAATAGCCAACACAGAATTACAATTTGTCACCCTGAAAAGCCCTGTCAGGCTCAGTCAGAAGGCAGTCTCCTGATTATAATAAATTCAACTAACAAAAGAGAATAATGAGCTACAGTGACCAAATATTATGTTGCTGCTGACCTTTTCTGAATTCCAATATTAGGTGTTGGTGGCAAGGTTTTGGTAGCAGGAGGCTGCAGGGGTGGCCACTGTGAGAAGAAGCCAGGGGCTGCCCTGTGCCAGCTCCGCAATGGACCCACCACAGGAACCAGCTGAGCCCATCAGTGAAGCTGGTGGCACCTCCAGGAAAACATACTTAAGAAAGGGCAAAACACTGCACAGCAGTATGAGGACTGAAGAAAAAAAGTGAGAGAAACTACCCTGCAAACACCAAGGTCAGAGAAGAAGGAAGGGACATGGTGCTTCAGATGCCAGAGCAGAGATAATGACAGTATATACCAAATCCTATGTCAATCAACAATCAAAGAGAACCCAATACTTAGTAGCTGTGTGAAGAACTAAATGTCACTAAGAATTGTATAAAGGAATTCAAGGATTTCTGTGCAACAGTCTAGAAATACTGAAACTAAAACTAAAGCAAAATATTAACTGAGAACATGATGAATTCGGTAACTGTACTGCTTTTGGAGACAATTTTAATTTAAAGTAGAATAACTTTTCCAATTATTGCATACAACCCAATTGTATGATTCTCATAATTTCTTAAACAAGATTTTTAGTGTAATTCTTTTCATAAGCAACCTCACACACACATATCACCTTGTATCTATCAAAAATTCATCTGCAGAATGTTATTCAACAGCAAAATTTGAAGTAATTATTTTACATGCGCTACCCAAAATATTCTGGGAATTTAGTTTCAAGCTCTCTTTCATGCTGTCCTGGTTTTGTTTGGGACAGAGTTAATTTTCTTCCTAGTAGCTGGTATAGTGCTGTGTTTTGGACTTAGTACTAGAAGAATGTTGATAACACACTGATGTTTTGGTTGGTGCTGGGTAGTGCTTAGACTGGCCAAGGACTTCTCAGCTCTGCCAGGTACACAAGAAGCTGGGAGGGGATACAGCCAGGACAGCTGACCCAAACTGGTCAAAGGGGTATTCCATACCATATGACATCATGCTCAGTATATAAGCTGGGGAATAATAAGAAGAAAGGCGGGATGTTCGGAGAGATGGCACTTGTCTTCCCAAGTAACCATTACGCATGATGGAGCCCTGCTTTCCTGGAGATGGCTGCACACCTGCCTGCCCATGGGAAGTGGTGAATGAATTCCTTGCTTTGCTTTGTTTGTGTGTGCGGCTTTTGCTTTCCCTGTTAAACTGTATTTATCTCAACCCACGAGCTTTCTCACTTTTACTCTTCTGATTCTCTTCCCCGTCCCATTGTGGGGCGAGTGAGCAAGTGGCTGTGAGGCACTTAGTTGCCAGCCGTGGTTAAACGACGACACAAGCCAACCTTGTTTGTTTTTTTTTTTCTTACTGAACACAGATGTGTTATAACACTATCTTTGACAAAAGATTTTTTATCAGTACTGTTTCTATGGGTGCAAGCTCTACTTACCAGAGCACCACTACTGAGAAGAATCATGAAGACAATGAATGTTTCAAACCAGTTGTGTTCTACTATCTTGTAGCAGGTTTTTCGAAGGTTCCACCAGATTCTTCCTTTAGTGCTTTCCATACTGCCTCTACAGCATTTAAACTTCCGTATACAGCCTAATAATACAAACAATGACAAATTGTTATGTGGTAAAATTTTCATTACCATGAAAAACCAAAATCACTCTTAACTAGCTCCTGTTTTATGAGGTAGTCAGTGCTTCAAATTACTGCATGCTACTTAAAGCATCTTTACCTTCTCT
>NW_009260022.1:2079796-2089103 GCF_000687185.1 Egretta garzetta
CTACATCAAGCTTAGAATCAATGAGTCATCTAATTGAGTTAATTTTCATTTATAAACACATCTGTAAAAATTATTTTTCATTTATATACAGATAATCAAAGAACATATGAGAATTGTTAGGGAGTAGAAACAAAGAGCATAAACACATAGCAACTTTCACATGAACTAGGTCAAGAGTACAGAAGCTTCTTTTAGAAGTACATTCATCTCTCAGCTAAGGTTCAAAGAAATCACACAGATATAAACACCCTTTATTTTATTATACTGAGGAATGTCCTCTGCTTCAAGGGCTGACTAAAGATGCCTCTTTAATGACATAAACAACTGATTTAACTGGAGATTGAAAGAGCTTTTCCATGTGGTACGGTTTTGTGGCACCATCCACAGAATTCTGCCTCACATTGGAGAGCTCCCTACCTTATCATGGGGCCTCAAGGAAGTTTTCAATGATCCTCAGTACCTGTCTGTTTAACAGTAGTCTCCTTATTTCTTTAAAGATGATTCATCACGTAGAAACATAAGCAAGTTTAAACTATTTTAATGGGTCCCAAAGGCAGTATTCTAGGTTTCCTGTGAGTGTCATTAAGTTCATATGTTACAAGTAAGTTATGCTGTATTTCATCAGCTCAGATAAAATAGCTACCGCTGTGAAAAGCATGATTTACCTTACCTTCAATTACTCAAAATGCCTACATTATGGAAAAACTAATCTTATGCCCAAGGATTGATACACATCATGTAAGATAAGGATAAGGAAGAATTGTAATATAATATTCAATTATTTGAGAAGTGTACTTTTTTTTTAATCAAGAGCTTGATATATTCAATATAGCCCCACATTCCAAAACAGGTTTTTTTAAAGATGACTGAAATACTATTTCAAAGGACAAGTGTCCTAGACTGTATCAAAGGCATCTTCATAACAGTAAATCAAAAAACATGGATAGGATAGGAGAGTTAATCCTAGAACATATTTTGTTTTGAATGATTTTAATCATAACTTAAAAGGCAAGTAAAATCTGTAATATCACAACAATGGGAAATGCATTCCTATATCATAAGTTTCAGTAGTCCCTTAAAGGATTTAGCTATACAGAACTAAAATTAATGGAAACATCTAAGAACATGCAAGTATGCTGTTAAGACTTCCTTTGTTGAATAAAAACATAGGATCTCATTCACCTGTTGCATCTTGGATTATATTTATGTATCCCCTCACCCCCCTTTAATGGTGTAATGTCAAGATAGTAACTCTTGTTACACTCAAACTTTCCAAGAACTGAATCATCCACTGGACTGCTTTCTAGCACTATGAACGGACCATGGGTAATCACATGATTCTGGCTTAAATTTCTCAGTGGAATGAACCTGATGTAGGGTTGTGTCTTGCAGATTTCACTACTGAGAATGTCATTTAAATCAATGGGTTTACCAATTGCTGAGAATGAGTTTATAGAATTGTGCCTAGTGTTTATTTATAAATATTATAAATGATCACATACACACATAGTTAACTTTGCATCATACAAATGGCTCCACGGACTTCAGTACAACTATCTACAACAAGCAAAATTAATCGTATTGTTAAGACTTGACATACTATGATCCACAACTGCTGTAGCAAATAGCTTCCTTGAACTGCCAATGCTTGTTGCAAACAACCAAAGCATAATTGGTAACCCCAACTTTTACTTTTGTGAAACATACCTTCTGTAAAGCATGCCTGTAGCTCCGATGCTTTTTCTGGTTCAGTTTCAGCTTTTTCTTCTCCAAAGAGAGCTAAATTAACTCCTTGAACTGCCAATGCTTGTTGCAAACAACCAAAGCATAATTGGTAACCCCAACTTTTACTTTTGTGAAACATACCTTCTGTAAAGCATGCCTGTAGCTCCGATGCTTTTTCTGGTTCAGTTTCAGCTTTTTCTTCTCCAAAGAGAGCTAAATTAACTGTACTTCCTTCAGATGAGCTGGAAAAATTTAGCTTCTGAAAATAAAATCCAATAACAGTTATACTTTACTAATATTTACATTTTTAGAACTGTATTTAACTTTAAGCATGCAACACTGTGTGCAAGTAATAAGAACAAAATTTCTCACCAGAAATACACACAAACATCCACATATAGCAGTCAATGCTGTTGAAATGTGCATAAATCATCCACTTTCTACCTAGAGTTTGCAAGGCATATCATGTACTTTTCCATGGAATTTCAGAATTTCTGGTCTAAATATAGTACTGTGTTATCATTCACCAAAGTTTACTACTACCAAGTAGATTTTCTGATGCATATTCTATTTATTTTGTTTTCTACTATTATTTTCTTAATGCAAGTTCTCTTGCTACTTTTTAAACCAATACCAGTTATACTGCATACTGTAAGATTATGTATACTGGTAGCTACTTTCATTAGAGCGGTCTCCTCAACCTGAAGACAGTAAATCCTGATAGCAAAACACTTTAAATTGCGAACAATCAGGGGAAACTGTCCAAGGGAGAAAATGCAGCAGATTTTTAAGGTCCGATTTTAATTCAGTGCCCATTATTCAGAATATAAAGGAAATTAATTATCAGTTATTTTTCACTAGCATCTTAAACATCAGATATATGGCATATATGACAATTTATAGTAAAATTTGATTACCTTTGACCACAGATAATTTAGTTCTTTTTTGTTTTAATATCATTCTTAAGATCTAGATTGGAAAATGCTAAAGCAAAATCAGGATTAATATGAAACCTTGTTTCCGATGTGAATTTGAACATTACCCTCAACACATTCATAAAACAAATTAAGACTGCCCTATCTTAACCCATAATTATCACTACCATATGAAGACCTTTTATTTTTTTCATATATACTGATAAGTTTCAAAAAGGAAAAAGTATTATAAATACATTTCAACTCGCATTAATTTGCATTCTTTTTTGCAAATGCACATATGTATTACCTTGTGCACTTTGAAACTACCCATTACTCTGGTACACATACTTGTACAGTTAACACCCAGAAAGAAAGGATTTGTTTTGTTTTGCTTTCATAATTAAAATTAAATAAGTCACATTAGTATAAAAAATTACTAATATAAGAATAAGCCTTCATTTATTTTTTTACTTTGTAATCTGCATGTGTATTGCAAAAATCCATAGTCTGGAGATTTTGAAGGAAGATGTGTGTCCTGTACACTTAATTTGAGTATGAGTACCAAACTAAGTAAAAGTAGTTTTGGTTGCAGCATTCTCTGACATTTTACAATGTTATTATCAGGAAGTATATAACATCAGTAATGAATTCACACAACTAAATGCCTGTAGGGAATGATGTAAGCACGCTTTGTAAAACAGCCTTGATTTTCTAGAATTAACACCATTTTCGTTAATTTAGCTAGACCTGGACGATTAACAGATACTTAACATATAAAAGCAGACAAGTTTCAGGCACTATCCAATCAAGCTATATTTACACATCAACTGTGAAATGTGAAAGGATAAAATTATTTTAGGTATTAAACAATTTTTTTTGCCATGTTTATGAAAGAAGACAGAGACAATTTAATAAGAAAAAGTAACCCAGTGTTCTGCATTAAATTTTATTAAAAATTAATTGGTAATATTACCTACTTTGCTGCTAATTTAGAAACTTATTATCTGGTATAGAACCCTAAATTACTCATATTTAATGTAAACACCTCTTTTCATTTTTAGTAGCATTCATTTTAAAATATCAATATTCACAGCAAACATCTTTTCCTATCACTAATTCTACTGAACCTGAGGACAGCACTATATACCTCCATTATTTTATTAATATGCTGCTTTCATCATTCCATGACATAGCATATATATTGCAAAATGTTTCAGCAGTGGTGGGTAAACTGAAATAATGAACTGAATTATAAATCAAATAACTAATTTTAAAAATATCTGTTTTTTAAGAGTAAGGAAGTTTTGTGTTATATTGCTAATAAAAATTGAAACCAACATGAAATATCCTGGGTCATTTGAACTGTAATTTACTTAGTACACCGTTTGAGCAGATGACACAATTTCAACTGAATGAATACAGATTTTTATGAATTAACAACATTAAAAGATGAACAACAATAAACAGAAAAGAAACTGAAAACAATCAATGTGTTTAGAACATGAAGTTATAGATCTTACTAAATATATTGTAGAAGAATCAGAGATTAATTTTATTTTATTTTTTTGTTAAGAAAGGCAATTTTCTTGACTCTAGAAATCAAATTAGAGACTCAATTAACTGTTTTGATATACAGGACAGGTAGCCTGGTTCCCTCTTTCTTCTAAGGACAATGTAGGATATAATCTTGTGCTTAAAGACTTACAGATTTAATTAAACATTGGTTCTCTTTTTCATACAGGGTGCTCGTATTTTTCACTTAAGATGTAGTTATCAAACAACAAAAGAAAACCAGAAGGTAAAAAGCAATATGCATAGAAGAGTTTCCTGTTCTAATTAAAAATTCAGCTAGCTTCTTTGCTATGTACAAAGTTTGCAGAGGTCCAACTAATTTTGTGAATCACTCCAGGAACAGGACTTTTAGGAAAGACAGAAAAGTTCATCCTTCACCTTCCAGGGCACTTAGCTGCTGTTCAAGGTTTACCAAACAAAGGTAAAAAGGCCTCATTGTATATACACTAGGCACTGGATTCAATGGGTCAACTCACGTACTCAAAAGTTGATTTTTATTGGAGACAATTCCCTTTATATAATACCTTTTTTCTTTTTCACTGTTGGCAGTGAAAAGGTATTCAGATTTTGAATACATTAATTTTTTCAATACAAATATCTACTGTCAAAATATAAAGTCAAAATTTGGACCTCATGATCTTTCTTTTTTCCTGAAGGAGTCAAGGTATGATGGGACAAATACTTGCAAGAATAATGCTAGTACTACAAATTGTCCCACTGAAGCCACTTAATAATACATGGAAGTGTACACAAAATTGCAGATAATGTCTTTAAAGAAAACTCTGTAATAAAGAGCTAATCATAATTAGGCAACTGATTATTCACATTCTGCAACCTACTGTGCATTCAACTTACAAGTCATTCACATTTTGATATTCAAATAGTAAAGGAAAGTCTGGTATGTTTCCCAACCTCCAAAGCAAAGAACAAACATACCAGCAATAAAGCTGTTAATAGGAGGAATAAAAGGGAAACATTGTCTTCTGTAATTTTAAAAAACCCAAACCAAACCCACAGAAAGACTGTGCTGCATATTCTCATCATCTCATTTATGAAGGATCTCTCTCTCTCTCTCTCTTCTTTCTAATTTAAGAAGACTGAGTCTTTTTTTTGCTGGAGAAAGAGGTAAAGAACTGCAGTAAAATGTGAAAGATGACAGCGCTTTGGAGAGTATCTTCAGGAACCTCTTAGAAAAGAGGATCCAAAAATATTACTATATAGAAATGCAACAGAAAATCTTAACATGCCTGTGTTACGCTGCTTATATTCCATCAACTAAATATTTTCCTGCTTAACCACATCTATTTTCAGCAAAAAAAACTTCTTCAATAAAGACAATCTCATTTTTCCATTTAGTCTCAAATCATAATTAAAAAAAAAAATGATACCAAAGCACATTTTTTGTAATCATCATCTTCACTACCTCAGCTTGACTTATCACTGAGTATGGTACTTTCCAGTGTAAGCACAGCTGGCAAAGTCACTTTTATTGGTATCTTTTTATTTATCTTTCTCTGAAAGAATAGAAGTATGTCTATAAATAAGGCTTGTAAATTATTTACCTTTTAAAGAAACCAAAAGTATTGTCCATAGAAAATACTTTTTTTCACCAAACTAAAACCTACCTCTCCTACTCTACGCAACTTAGGAAAAAAAATGGCATGCGTACCTATTAAAAAAAAAACAAAACGTATCACCTTATTATGCATGGAGGGGTATGGTAAGACAATGTGACAGCCAAATGAAAAAGATTCAAGTATTTTTCAGTCAAATTATTACAAGCCCCTGGTTTACTATTTTGCATGCTGTTCTACACCTGTCCAGATTCATGACAGCAGAAACTTGAAGCAGGAGCAGTGTCACATAAACAATATCCATCAAATCAGAATCATACCCTCATACTTAGCACCACTAGGATGGGATACTACTACATTCTACTCTCCTCTGCTTAAGTGTCTTTTCAAAAATGGTTTGGAAAAACCCTTAGAAAGGTATTTTTCCATTCCACTTTCTGAATAGCTTACAGGCCCCCTGGGCACAAAAGTGAGACCTGAAATATTTCCAATATATAATACAGCGTAAAAGAATACATGAAAGATAATGCAGGATTCCACAACAAAACCACATGAAGAAAATTTACATTTGGAAAAGGAATACCTCAATGACCTCTAAATGGCAAGGAGTAGAACTGCCCAACCATTCCAAAGAGATCATCAGGAATAAGAAACACATAGCTTGGTACAATTAAGGTTTGGTTTACAGTTCTGGAGTTCCTGAGTTTAGAGGTTTGGGAGGGTACTAGTTCCTATTTTGCCTTTTTAACAATTGTCTTAATTTTAGTCTTATGCTGGATTTTCCTCATTTTTCTATTTCTTTCATGCTTGAACTTCCTTATTGATATTGTTTTAAACCACCCAGATTTATTTAGACACCTACATAGAATCCTATTCAGAATTTTTTGCTTGAAATTATGTTTTATGTCTGTCTTTCTAAAAATAAAGCAATTGGATTAAGTTCACAAAGAGACAATTATTGATGATGAAGAGAAAAACTGATATAAATGATTCCCTAACTTCCAATCTTACAGACATACACAAACTTCATGAATAGAATACAACTAAATTATTACATCCATATTCAAGAGGACTATGCATAGGTATAAAAAAAAGATATTGACTATTCCCAGGATTGTATCTTTCATCCTATATTTTAGCTTCTCTTATATGAGAAAACTGGAATGAAAATTATAAAAACATTGTGAACAAACATGAAACAATTTATATCAAAAGATATAAATATTTTAGCATACAAGTAATTGTATATATTACAAAGGCGTTGGTCAAATGAACATGATCAGAAAAAGTTCATAATTACAAGACAGCTAAAAACACAGTTCAACAGATGAACAGAAGAAGTCAAGTGAAGGTTACCTTTCCATTTTCATAAAAATCATTAGCTGTTAACCTCTTTTATACTTGAACAGACTTGATTCTTAATAATTCAGTTAACAATAATAAAAACCTACAAAGCATGCAGGTTATGCCACAGAAGTAGCACAGAAAATACCAAAGATGTAACAAAGAGAGAGGAACATGTTGGGGTTGCCCTCAACCATGCTGTGATGTGAGTCATCGGACTCAGCCTACAGTGCATGTTTCCACTACATTGCAATGGATGGGGAAAAATATATTGTAGCTGAGTAGCATGCAGACCAATCAATCTCAGGAGTGATCATATATGCATGATTTGTTTAGGTAACCTGTGTAAACATGCTGACACGTTGCTCTGCCTGGTTAAAAAGCACCAGATCTGCATTCTTGACTGATCCACAGCTTGATTTTACTCCTGTGAGAAGTAAGAATGGTACGCAATGAAGTTAAAACATGGTACCCTTTAGGTTGTTTGAGTTCTGGAAACAGCAGAAATAAGGATTCCTACTTTAAAAATGTATTTTCTAGATATGTCACACATTTGCAAAACATAGCATTTATAGCTGTTGATTAGAGCATACCCAAAGTCCTAGTGAAAGAGCTATAATTAGCAAAATATCTGAAGCTCATAGATGTATATTGGACTTAGACCTGAACTTAAAAAACAAACAAACAAAAAAAACCCCCACAAACAGCCCCACCCCCCAAAAAAAAACCCAAACCAAAAAACCAGACAGATACGCCCACACTGTGTATATTACAGCTTTAAGCATCCTCTAAATGGTAGTAATTATAACTGTAAAGTAATAGAAATATATTTTTTCTTGCATTTCATTTTCAAGGTTATTCTCCTGGTCTTCACGAGATGCTAAATATGTAGCTAGGACACATGTTCAGAAAGAAGCCACTGGCAAAACAAACCAACCAAACAAAAAATCAATCATACCAGGTCAAACATGAAAACTTCTGGGTAAGCAATTTTTCCCAGCATCATTAGCTTTTTTAGCATGACTTCAAAAAAAAGAAGTTTCAACTAGTTTAAGGTGCATTATGAATTGTAACAAATATATAGCAATGTAAAAACAAAAACCCATGCCTAGCAATAAACCTGTAATTTCCTGTTACCTCACATCTATCTTTTACTAGTCTTCCAATATAAATCTAATCTCACTTCTCACCAATGACTTCTCACGGGCTCATCAAATAATGTAGCTATGTAACAACTCCAATACAAACCGCTCCCTTTAAAGGGAAAGTCTGAAAGAGAGCTGAAATAATCTATACAATGAAAGACAATTTCCTTAGCAACTATGAACTAGTACACATGAAATGATTTTTTGTTGCTAATTTACGTATCTCCTACGGTTGTCTTTCAACTATGCCAATACTTAGCCACTTTTCCAAATTTGAGTGGGTTAAAATGAATACTACATAATAGTATGTTAGAAATCAGCTAATGCTGATGTTTAATCTTGAATATCAGAGGTGAGAAGGCATATATTTTGTTACCCAATTCTTAAATATAAAATAGTGAAGAACTGGGTGTCTTCAAGTGCTGGATAATTTCCAGGTAAGGGTGAGATTTGGCAGAGTTATCAGCAAAAGTAAATTATGTGGATTCATCAGATATTCCTTCCACAAAGCCAAGTTTTTATTAGAACACACTAACGTGGCCAGTATCCTTTATTCAGATCAATAGTATGTAAAAGATTTAGCAGCTGTTCAGTAGACATTATAGATTCTTTACAAAGTGCAGTTAATACCTTAAAACAAGTTATGGATATCGTTTGCTTTGCTTTTAGTAGGCCTCTTAGTAATCGAAGGTCTATCTCAATGGAGAGGTCAACATAATATATGGAGTAACAGAACCTCAAAAAGTAGATGGAACAAATCAAGTGTCAGGAAACAAACTGCTGAAATAATGAATGAGTGAAATACTATTGAACACTTCACTCTACAATAAAAGAAACGCCTAAAGAATCAGTTTAATACACCCTTCAAATTTCAGTTTAATTTAACTATGCTTTGCTAGAACAAACATTTGTAAAATTTGGAAAGAATATGGGCAAATTCATTGCCAGTTCAAAACAAAACCACCAAAACTGTAAAAGACCACAACCAATCAAAAAAAAAAAAAAAAAAAAAAAAAAAAAAAAAAAAAAA
>NW_009260022.1:2089332-2114298 GCF_000687185.1 Egretta garzetta
CCCCTCAGTCAGCAGCTTCTGACAAATGACTGCTTTCCTAAAGCTGACCCAGTTTAAGGTCAAGCAGTTGCCTTTGAAGTAACTGGTTCAAAACTCCCACAACCAAGCAAGAAATGAATATTTTTTCATTCAGTAATTCTATTTTTTTCTCATAATTTTTACTTGACATATTCACCTTATAATACTGATATTCCCTTGCTTTTCCCCCATAATTTTAACTTCAGAAATTGAAAACCATTGTTATTGCTCTCATTAGCCTGAGTTAGCACCTCTGTTAGTTATCCAGTACAAATAATGCTGATTTCTGTAGAATTCAGTGAGCTTTAAAAATCAGATGCAAAGGGTATTAATATTCTTTATTAATATCTCCTCTAATCTTTTAAAATAGCATTTTACTTTCATATTTCAAGGAAACATTAGGATTATATACAAAACCCCATGTCTTTTGTCTCTGTTTATTCTATACATATATACTAGTTTGTCTATCCAACTAAAAATTTGGAAAAGCTTGTTTTTCAAAACCCTTTTATAAATGGGTTCATATGTGTTTATACAGTTCTGCCTGGATTTCCTATGCTCTCTAGCTCCACTTTCCCACTTCAGTTTATTCACTCTCAGTACAGTCCAACAATCTTAAATCACAATTGCTTCCTATTTCTAAGCAGGAAGAGCCATACTATGAAAGAATACAATTGGTATAATTAATTCATACAAAATATAAAATATTTAAATCTTACCTCCTTGCTTTCCTCCAAATCAGAGTCACTGCTAAACTCCTCTGTATTTAGATGTTCAAAATCAGATTCTCCAACAGCTATTGGTACTGTAACAGTAAGGTTTGGGTTGTTTATGAACGTTGTATAATCACTGCCAGCTATAACAGTGGTCATTCCATTCTCATTTTTGTGATAATTCATATCTCTCCTTATTTCAGCAATGGTACAATTGGAAATGCAATGGTCTCTCTCATCATTCAACTGATCTGTTGCTGTTCTTTGATTTACAACAGCTTGTTTTCTCCAACAAGACTTTCGGACACATTCACCTGCTTTTTTCTTCACATAATTTATTCCCTTCTGAATTCTTGCAACAGCAATCTGTAAGTTGTTCATTTCATTATCATCCTCTGTAGGAGAAAGGCTGTCTGAACTAAATGAACTCAGCAGCAAGGCCAGAAAAAGGTTTAATACCTAACAAAAAAAAAAAAAATAAAGAAAATACAACTGAATTTTCTCATTTAGTTTTTCATTCACATGCTTCTTCCATCACCTTAGGCTTCGTATTTTCCCTTGCTGTATATGATTCTGGAAATTACACAGTAAATAAAATGGAAATGCAATTTAAGCACACCACCTGCCCTATACCGCAGTGCAGGTTTTTTTGTGGTTTTGCATCGCTGTATGACTATGAAGACGCTTGTAAACTCTTTTTCTGCTTGTGTCTGTAGAAGGTCAGAAATTAATGATTCTTTGGTACTGACTGAACAGATTCAAAATGTTTACTTTTCTGGCATAGGAAGCACTCTGCAACAGAAGACACAGCTGATCTGTGCAGAAAACAGCTTTTTTAAATACTGGTCCAAACTCACATAAATATTCTGCTGTCTGCGATTTAAAAAATGTGAAGCACACCTTGTCTCCTAACCCCCAAGTCATCCTCTTCCCACAGCAAGAAAAAACATAGAATAAATATCAGTTATACAAGCCCAGAGTTTACCAGGAGCCCAAATGATAGTAGGATAGCCAAAGAAGCAGAGTACCAGCTCTTAAAGCCTTCAGATCAGTTCTTCTATGCAGCTTTGAAGACAACAGGGTAGAACTATGTGTTGAGAACACAGAAAGACAACTGGATAACAGAACCCTGAACATACAGCAGGGATTGTTTACTCATATAAGAAATTCTAAAAGAGCTATGGTATAAAATCAGAATACAGTAAATACTGTGGAAAAATTCAGAGAGAGACGGATGCTTCATTCCACAAAGTTCTATCTTCTAGTTTAGAAAACTATTTAAGAAGGATGTTTTGTTTGGCCAATCAATTTCACAGTTCTCTTCATTATAAGACAATAGATTTGTAGAAAATCCTGGAGCAAGTGTCTGTGCTACCAGTAGTAATGCACAACTGGTTTAAAGATAATTAGCTTTTTCCTGTTGTTAGGTATTTTATTCCTAAAGAATGCCTCCAGGATGGGTAATTTAAAACCTCTTCTGCTACTGACAGTTGCCTAAAGAAAAGATGTAGAATAATAAAGGAAGACTCAGTAGGCAATGAGAAAAGCAGAGCAAAAGGCGGAGAAATGAAGACCTCAAATACTGGCGAGTTAATAAATATAAAATATGTTTTAAAAGACAAATTTCTACACAGTAATGTACAAACTGGTACAGAGCTAATGCTTTCCTTTGAAAGAGAAAAAGAAGATATAACACAGACTGCTTTAAAAGTGTCTGTAAAAAGCACTTAAGAAATAGGAAACAAAAAGATGAAGAGGTGAAAGAAAATGTGAAGTATTTGAATCTGTTTTTTTCTGCAGAACTGCTGCCTTCCAATTCAAGTTTCCTTACTCCATTTGTGTAAAAAGTTGCCTGTGCAGCAAGCAGGGCTCAAAATAGCTTAAATTTCAGAGTCTAAGAATGTTCAAGCAGTCTTTGAGACAGGAGAGAGAAGAAGTAGTTAAAAAAAACAAACAAACAAACAACCTGGCTATACATGATTGGAAGCGATGCCTCAATCAGTTGGGAGAAAAGGCCCTGCTATGTCCTCTTCTACAAACAGCAAACTCCCATCCTGGGAGCATAACACTTGGGGCCCCTTTGCTCTACTCTCTTTCTCTCCTTAGGTAATCAGGAGGAGTCCACAACAACCTGAACACACGATGCTTCTCTCTCTCACCCACATCCTCTGAATTGCATTCCAGGCCCCTGAGGGGGCCCATACTCCAAGCTGAGGATTCTATATAGGATCAGAAATCTAACAAGTAGAAATCTCTATTTCAGAACCCATACTTGTAACAAATTCAAAGTTGTAAAAACAGATTTAAATAACACATTTAATAATGCTTTAAAAAACCTAATTACTGGTTCTGTAACCATTCTTTCTCTAAATGAATTCTCAAATTATTTTGGCTACATACCACTAGGTTTCCAATCACCATGACCATCATGAAGACCGTAAGGCACATGGGTTGGCCTGCAACCTCCATGCAGTCCCACATCGTTTCTATCCATTCTCCACACAGCACTCGAAACACAATCAAGAAAGAGTGGAAAAAATCATGCATGTGCCAGCGTGGAAGTTCACAGTCCTTAGAGATCTTGCAGACACATTCCTTGTAGCTTTTCCCAAACAGCTGCATCCCAACCACAGCAAAAATGAACACAATGATGGCCAGCACCAGGGTCAGATTACCCAGAGCCCCCACTGAGTTACCAATAATTTTTATCAGCATATTTAGAGTTGGCCAAGATTTTGCCAATTTGAAAACTCGCAACTGAAAAACAAAAATACAGAGACATTATTTGCAGTAGTTACAAAACCACTATAGAAATAGATTAAACGCCTAAAGAATCAGTTTAATACACCTTCAAATTTCAGTTTAATTTAACTATGCTTTGCTAGAACAAACATTTGTAAAATTTGGAAAGAATATGGGCAAATTCATTGCCAGTTCAAAACAAAACCACCAAAACTGTAAAAGACCACAACCAATCAAAAAAAAAAAAAAAAAAAAAAAAAAAAAAAAAAAAAAAAGAAAAGAAAAGAAAAGAACGCAAAACCCCCCAAAAGAAAACAAAACAATCCAGACAAAGCAATCCAAGCTGGAGTATGGCTGTCTGCACAAGCAGTGTCACTCCATTAATGTCCTTGTGTCTTCAGGTGCCAGGGGAGTTGATACCAGACACAGTCTGCACTGGAGCCACAGCATAGCGATCTGAATTTTCAAAGTGTTTCTCACTTCCCCCCTCAGTCAGCAGCTGCTGACAAATGACTGCTTTCCTAAAGCTGACCCAGTTTAAGGTCAAGCAGTTGCCTTTGAAGTAACTGGTTCAAAACTCCCACAACCAAGCAAGAAATGAATATTTTTTCATTCAGTAATTCTATTTTTTTCTCATAATTTTTACTTGACATATTCACCTTATAATACTGATATTCCCTTGCTTTTCCCCCATAATTTTAACTTCAGAAATTGAAAACCATTGTTATTGCTCTCATTAGCCTGAGTTAGCACCTCTGTTAGTTATCCAGTACAAATAATGCTGATTTCTGTAGAATTCAGTGAGCTTTAAAAATCAGATGCAAAGGGTATTAATATTCTTTATTAATATCTCCTCTAATCTTTTAAAATAGCATTTTACTTTCATATTTCAAGGAAACATTAGGATTATATACAAAACCCCATGTCTTTTGTCTCTGTTTACTCTATACATATATACTAGTTTGTCTATCCAACTAAAAATTTGGAAAAGCTTGTTTTTCAAAACCCTTTTATAAATGGGTTCATATGTGTTTATACAGTTCTGCCTGGATTTCCTATGCTCTCTAGCTCCACTTTCCCACTTCAGTTTATTCACTCTCAGTACAGTCCAACAATCTTAAATCACAATTGCTTCCTATTTCTAAGCAGGAAGAGCCATACTATGAAAGAATACAATTGGTATAATTAATTCATACAAAATATAAAATATTTAAATCTTACCTCCTTGCTTTCCTCCAAATCAGAGTCACTGCTAAACTCCTCTGTATTTAGATGTTCAAAATCAGATTCTCCAACAGCTATTGGTACTGTAACAGTAAGGTTTGGGTTGTTTATGAACGTTGTATAATCACTGCCAGCTATAACAGTGGTCATTCCATTCTCATTTTTGTGATAATTCATATCTCTCCTTATTTCAGCAATGGTACAATTGGAAATGCAATGGTCTCTCTCATCATTCAACTGATCTGTTGCTGTTCTTTGATTTACAACAGCTTGTTTTCTCCAACAAGACTTTCGGACACATTCACCTGCTTTTTTCTTCACATAATTTATTCCCTTCTGAATTCTTGCAACAGCAATCTGTAAGTTGTTCATTTCATTATCATCCTCTGTAGGAGAAAGGCTGTCTGAACTAAATGAACTCAGCAGCAAGGCCAGAAAAAGGTTTAATACCTAACAAAAAAAAAAAAAATAAAGAAAATACAACTGAATTTTCTCATTTAGTTTTTCATTCACATGCTTCTTCCATCACCTTAGGCTTCGTATTTTCCCTTGCTGTATATGATTCTGGAAATTACACAGTAAATAAAATGGAAATGCAATTTAAGCACACCACCTGCCCTATACCGCAGTGCAGGTTTTTTTGTGGTTTTGCATCGCTGTATGACTATGAAGACGCTTGTAAACTCTTTTTCTGCTTGTGTCTGTAGAAGGTCAGAAATTAATGATTCTTTGGTACTGACTGAACAGATTCAAAATGTTTACTTTTCTGGCATAGGAAGCACTCTGCAACAGAAGACACAGCTGATCTGTGCAGAAAACAGCTTTTTTAAATACTGGTCCAAACTCACATAAATATTCTGCTGTCTGCGATTTAAAAAATGTGAAGCACACCTTGTCTCCTAACCCCCAAGTCATCCTCTTCCCACAGCAAGAAAAAACATAGAATAAATATCAGTTATACAAGCCCAGAGTTTACCAGGAGCCCAAATGATAGTAGGATAGCCAAAGAAGCAGAGTACCAGCTCTTAAAGCCTTCAGATCAGTTCTTCTATGCAGCTTTGAAGACAACAGGGTAGAACTATGTGTTGAGAACACAGAAAGACAACTGGATAACAGAACCCTGAACATACAGCAGGGATTGTTTACTCATATAAGAAATTCTAAAAGAGCTATGGTATAAAATCAGAATACAGTAAATACTGTGGAAAAATTCAGAGAGAGACGGATGCTTCATTCCACAAAGTTCTATCTTCTAGTTTAGAAAACTATTTAAGAAGGATGTTTTGTTTGGCCAATCAATTTCACAGTTCTCTTCATTATAAGACAATAGATTTGTAGAAAATCCTGGAGCAAGTGTCTGTGCTACCAGTAGTAATGCACAACTGGTTTAAAGATAATTAGCTTTTTCCTGTTGTTAGGTATTTTATTCCTAAAGAATGCCTCCAGGATGGGTAATTTAAAACCTCTTCTGCTACTGACAGTTGCCTAAAGAAAAGATGTAGAATAATAAAGGAAGACTCAGTAGGCAATGAGAAAAGCAGAGCAAAAGGCGGAGAAATGAAGACCTCAAATACTGGCGAGTTAATAAATATAAAATATGTTTTAAAAGACAAATTTCTACACAGTAATGTACAAACTGGTACAGAGCTAATGCTTTCCTTTGAAAGAGAAAAAGAAGATATAACACAGACTGCTTTAAAAGTGTCTGTAAAAAGCACTTAAGAAATAGGAAACAAAAAGATGAAGAGGTGAAAGAAAATGTGAAGTATTTGAATCTGTTTTTTTCTGCAGAACTGCTGCCTTCCAATTCAAGTTTCCTTACTCCATTTGTGTAAAAAGTTGCCTGTGCAGCAAGCAGGGCTCAAAATAGCTTAAATTTCAGAGTCTAAGAATGTTCAAGCAGTCTTTGAGACAGGAGAGAGAAGAAGTAGTTAAAAAAAAAAAACAAACAAACAACCTGGCTATACATGATTGGAAGCGATGCCTCAATCAGTTGGGAGAAAAGGCCCTGCTATGTCCTCTTCTACAAACAGCAAACTCCCATCCTGGGAGCATAACACTTGGGGCCCCTTTGCTCTACTCTCTTTCTCTCCTTAGGTAATCAGGAGGAGTCCACAACAACCTGAACACACGATGCTTCTCTCTCTCACCCACATCCTCTGAATTGCATTCCAGGCCCCTGAGGGGGCCCATACTCCAAGCTGAGGATTCTATATAGGATCAGAAATCTAACAAGTAGAAATCTCTATTTCAGAACCCATACTTGTAACAAATTCAAAGTTGTAAAAACAGATTTAAATAACACATTTAATAATGCTTTAAAAAACCTAATTACTGGTTCTGTAACCATTCTTTCTCTAAATGAATTCTCAAATTATTTTGGCTACATACCACTAGGTTTCCAATCACCATGACCATCATGAAGACCGTAAGGCACATGGGTTGGCCTGCAACCTCCATGCAGTCCCACATCGTTTCTATCCATTCTCCACACAGCACTCGAAACACAATCAAGAAAGAGTGGAAAAAATCATGCATGTGCCAGCGTGGAAGTTCACAGTCCTTAGAGATCTTGCAGACACATTCCTTGTAGCTTTTCCCAAACAGCTGCATCCCAACCACAGCAAAAATGAACACAATGATGGCCAGCACCAGGGTCAGATTACCCAGAGCCCCCACTGAGTTACCAATAATTTTTATCAGCATATTTAGAGTTGGCCAAGATTTTGCCAATTTGAAAACTCGCAACTGAAAAACAAAAATACAGAGACATTATTTGCAGTAGTTACAAAACCACTATAGAAATAGATTATGAACTAGTAACTCTCAGCAATAAGAAAAATAAGAAACTTCAACATGATTCCAACCACCATAACTTACACAGAAACAGGAGTCCCATAAAATCCACACTTATAAAGCTTAATAAATTTTAGACTTCACACTTTTTTTGTGTAGCACATCTGTGTTCTTTTCTACATGAAAGAAACAGCACAATGGTTGAATTTGTTCGGATAGTGAACATGGCATACATCTCAACCATTATGTGCAGAAACAAATTAAAAAAAACAACCAATAAAGCTCAACAGGATTCTACTGAAGGAAAATAAAGGACTCCGAAATCCTCGAAGAATGGGATCTTCCAAAAGAACATTGCCTCCAACAAATTTAAAATGGATCAGACAGACCCACAGTCTGGAAATAAAAGCCAAACACAATCTGTAGGTTAAGCTTTTCAACTTATAAAGGGGAAAAAGTATAATTCAGACTCTTTCTTAGCCATAAACCACCCCAAATAAAAAAGTTATTAAATATTTTTTTGTTTTCAGATAAAAGCAAAATGGAAACGCAAAACTGAAAGATACCACCGAGAAAGAATGTCTCATAGCTCATTTCTCATTTTTAAAGTAAAATGTTTTTCTAATAAAATAAAGCATTCCCTTTTTTTGCCAAGGGGAAAAGAAAATGAAAAAAGTAAGAATTTTGTAATTCCTACATTTTAAAAGAACATTTCTAGTCTTTTTGCAATTTCCAGATATGGAAGTAGACAGAAGACTACAAATGTTTTATTTATTTATATCTCTCAATATGCACTAAATAAATTATACGCTTCACTGTGCTTTACCCATCCATGTTAAAACAGTTAAAAAATATTTAGTTGCTTCTGAACCATAAAACAGCACACACTATTCACTGATATCATAAATAATTTTGTAAAACATGCTTGCAGAGATACCCTGTGACAGCAAAAAATAGACGTAATATTACTAAAAGGAATCTTATTTACACAAGTACAGTTAAAATACAAACATAATACAGATATATTATTATCACTCATTTATTTACCAATCTGAATGATCGGAGAACGGATAATCCATCCACAGTTGACAGAAAAAGCTCCACCAAACTAAGGGTAACTATAAAACTATCGAAAATATTCCAGCCAACTTGGAAATAATAGAAAGGATGCATGGCAATTATCTTGAGAACCATTTCTGCTGCAAAAATTCCAGTAAAAACCTGAAGGAAGAATGTTTATTGTTACTTTATAGGTGAGTATGAATAAGTTGAACCAGCAGACAAAGAATAACGTAAGAAAGAAGTAAGAACCCTCTTACAGCAGGATGTCAGTAAGAAAAACTATCACAAGCTGAACCTCACAGAGAAGGTAAGTGGCAACATCAAAATGAGCTGTAGCATAAATCTGCCTGTTAACGTTAGTGAAACACAAGATATATTTAGTAACTAGTGAAGAAAAACTATTCCTAACAGGCCTCCTGTTTGCTCCTCCTATCTGTCGTACATCTGAGTAAAGGAACTTTCCTCAGCACTCTTGCCACAGTGGAAGCTGCTTTAACAAAGGTGAGTGGAAAACTATGAGTGTGTCATAAATTGGAGAGTGATGTGCTACTAAATGAAGTCATCATGAGAACTCAGAGGTACAGTAAGCATATCTCCTCTTTCTAGCTGCCAAAAAAAGGCCAATTATAGCGAGGCTCATGTTTGAAGTAAAACTCCTTTCTGCCTCTGATGTCTTGTGAAGCTAAAGGCAAACAACGCCTCTGAAAAGGGAGTAAATTCACTGTATTTATGGTAGATGTATGACCACCAGTATCTACAGAACTGCATACATTATTACCTTTTACTAGAAAGACAAAAAAACTTTAAAAAAAAATCACGAACATATGACAGTCTTTAAAAGACAGTGCTACACAGTTCAAAAAGCAAGAAATCAACTGCTGAAACTACGCCTCTGTAATAATGGCATTTTAGCTGACAGAGTAAACACAAATTCTTATCAGCACAAAGGTACACTTACACTCACACAGCTCAAAATTAGATTAATATTAAGCTACTTCATTACATGTGAAAGGAAAAAATGGTTGTTTCCTGGGTAAAACATGCAGGCATGATCACATCACAAGACAACCCTCTGCAACAGCTATAGAGCTGCACCTATTCATGTTCCCTGTCTTTCTCCTCAAATTCATCCTGAATATATTTTAAACAGCAACATGACGTGATTGTCTTAGACAGTGATCTCTGACTCCAGGCTAAGGTGAAAACATCGAACTATGTCTGAATTGGTTAAAAATATCAATATAAAATTCCAACATTGACACATTAACAACTCTGAACTGAAACCTGATACCTTCCCAACATGTACTACAATTTCATATATTCTAATAATCAAATTGTTTTATTATTTTGCTACATCACAATTACCAGAATTGCCACTTACCATAACTGTAGAATAAGAAATATAGCAGATAAAACAAACCAACCACCCCAAACCCGACCTACAGACTGTCCACAAGTGAACAGGCACTCTTGGAGTAAGTCACACATTCTTTGCCTTCCTGGACCAAATCAAAGCAACATCCTTCATGGAAATACAAAAATAACACAAAAAATACCAGTGCAAAGTAATAATCCAAACTAACACCCAAGTCTTCTTGTGTTATTAATGATACTTACATTAGAAAGGATCTAACTTGGCTGCTACTTTTTTTCATAATACTAAAGAAAAACAAGTCAGATTTCTTGTAGTTTCATGTCATTCAAACTCTGGTTGTTAAGAATTCTGTTTGCAGAAATTTTAATACAGAAATCAAACTCTTAAATACAACATATCTCAAATGGTATTTTTCAACTATTTTTAGTACAATTAAACCTTTAACATTTATTTTATGGGATGATAATCAAAATAATAAAAGTAATTCTATTTCAAAGAGAAACAATGTTCCAACTGTATCAAATGATATAGTTTGATGGACTTACCTGATTTCCTATTTTAAGTACATTATTGAATTCGGTAGTCATTGGATAATGTTCCATGGCCATAAACAGCGTGTTTAAAATTATGCAAACAGTGATAGCCAGATCAACAAGTGGGTCCATTACAATAAATTCAACTACATTCTTTACTTTTAACCAGGGCTCCCAACAATTCCAAATTAAGAAAGTATGGGCAAACTTATACCAGCAAGGTGGACATTTTTGCCTGGATTCTTCAAGTTCTGGGAAAAAAAGAAATGTAGAGTGAACAAGTTTTGGAGAAAGAGAAGATAAATTTTTGTTCATCTGTTTTTTCAGGTTTTAATCTTTATCCCTGGAACCATTAAGGATGTTTAAAGGAAACTCCTCATATTTCCAGGAACTTAACTTATTGATGCTGACTAAAAGGATTTTAGAAGAAAAACCTCAAGAGTTTTGAGCTAATAATTGAAAAAGTTGCCTATTTTTAATATCATATGATCTTGCTCAAAAAAACCCAAAACCACCACCAACAAAAAAAAAACCCAAACCCACAACTATTTATGCTTATGTTTAGGGATAGTTTTCTCAGTAAAACTTCCCATTTCACAGTCCTCTCAAATGAGTAATTATTTATTTTCAGGAAACATAAGATTAATTTCACCATGAATAGGTTTTTGAAAACTATTCAAGCTTTTTCAAGAATTTCACTGGTAATAATTTCACTGTTCCAAATAATCCTACTATAAATTTCCTTGTTATTAAGTAAGGCCTGGCCTTTAATTTTCTGTAACTTTTTACAGTACAGTTAGTGGAAAATTCATCACAAGGCATTTCTTCCAATAATTGTATTGCTAAACATGAACAACTAGTATAAAACACATACACATTATCTATTTTAATTAGAATGTGTTTTGTAGTTTAGCCTGCTTATCAGATTCCTTCATTTTTTCTTTCACTATGTACATGCACATTTGTTCTGTTATTCAGTTTATATATTTGCAATGGTTACATATTTTTTGTCTTCTGTATTTGCACTGTGATACAATACCTTCTAGCAAGTCTAAGACTATGTCAAGAAAGTGCACTAATCAGCAGTTATAACACACCTTCCATCGTATTTGTGATAGATATGAACTTGTACGCCTCTTTTTTATTTCTGTTTCTGTAGTAGTGCTCTATAAAAATAAATAAATAAGACGGGCATAAATTAAACTTTAAAAATACTGCAAAACAGGTACCAGAAAGACTCTTCAGTTTCAATGACTTAATAATATATAAAGCCGTTAAATATTTAAGTGCTGTTAAATCAGGTTTTTTTTCCATTATACATATAATGTAAGCCTAGTATTTTTTATATGGCTATTTTTATGTTATACTTCTGAATATTGTTAATACTTATAAAACACTAGAAGAAGATTTTCATATTTAGTTCCCAGATTACCATTGCATTATAGTTAACTACTATTAACTCCACATTAGAAACAAAGAAATTTTGGAGGAGGTCATAGCCAAGGATACAAACCAAGACTGTTGCAGCACTGGAACTGGAAAAATTCCCAGTTCCGTGCTTTCTCTACCAATATTTCACTTCTAAACTAGTTCAGTCACAAGGTATTTATAAGAAGTGATTTATGCTAGCAAGTTTTCTGCAATAACAACTATTCTCTAAAAGTAATTTTTATAGATCAGTCTTGATTTCTATACCCATTCAAAACTAAATTAAAAGGTATCTTTTACATTGAATAGCTCTCATCTATGATTTATTTTATGAATTTCAACTGAAGAAATGAAAGATATCTGACTTTAAAAAAAGTATTCAGTTTTAGATCAAAGTATTTTATTGAAAAATTGAAAGCTGTGTTATAGTTACATCATTAAACACACCCCAATTATAAAGAAGTTTTGAATATATGAGCATGGGTAGATTTTTTTTCAGTAAATTATATAAATGCATAAAAGTGAAAGTATAATAAACTGCAAGAAGATTATAGCTGGAAGGAATCTGGCTGATGTACTTTCAGATGCTGTGACCTGTGTAAAAATTTTTGTTTCAATAAAAGGTTTCTAGGAAAAAACATGCAACAGATTCCTCTGCTCCACTCCTAGAGCAGCCTGAGGGAAAAGGGAAAACTTATCAGAGGGACAAATGGATGAATTTGCAGGTACTTTTTTTTTTAATTATACCCTGATCCTAGGCAGTGAAAAACTCAGATCACCTCTTGAGACCCAGAAGAAAAAAGCTTTCAGAGCTTCTAAAATATAAGTATAATCTTAAAGGCTATGCTACATTTGCACAATACCCCATATATGGGCAGGAGAAAAAAGCAGAACCAGCTGATTACTGATAGAGAATTAAGAAATACATTTAAAGGGATGCTAAAACCATAAAGAAAGAAAAAATCAAACCAACATAATAATGTGCACAATGTTTAGAAAGCTGAGCACTGTATTTTGGGTCCTAAAACAGATTTAGCAATGGAATATTACTAATTTAATTCACTATGCACGTGCATGCATATCTTTGCAGATATATAAAAATGAGCTACTTTTTTCTCTTTCATTTTTGTGCTTCAGCCTCTCACTTTTGAGTGAGCCACCATAAACCCATTTCATTACAGTAAGATATGCAAAAGCATTCACAACTTCTCGACCATTTTCAAAGCATTTCACTCCATTCAAATATTGTCTGGCGCAATAAAGAAAGGTCGTGAAATCTGGAGTCATTTAAAACTTTCTTACATTGTCATCAGTTGTCGGTTTATCAATTATCACCTCTGGCAGAAGCTGTCCAGTAGGCGACAACAGACCTGGTGGTCCATCCACTAGGGAAACCACCCCATTGCAATCCACAGTGCTGTGCATCTTCCCATTCATTGGAAATAGTGGCAGCCTTCTTGATGATCTACTAGTCTGACTAATGTTACTACTGCGCCGTTCACTGTGTCTGTGTGGCAAAAAGAGTGAACCTCTTCTGCTCCCATTATCCTCAAACGTGCTGTGCTCGTCATCAGCAAAGTCATTTTCAGATCCTATCTCTCTTCCATATTCTCTAAAACTGAAAAGACTTGTTCTGCTACTACGTCTGGGAGAAAACAGAGAGCCACGAACACTCAGTAAAGACTGCAAAGGAAACATATACAAAATGACTGGCTGAAGATTTTAAATATACAAAAAGCATGACTATGTATTAAAACCCCAATAATTTAAATTCCCCAGGAATCTGTTACTTTTAATACAGAGCCTTAGGTAGATTTCAGACACCTGCATTAGAGATAAGAGTCATCTGAATGGGTAAATTTACTGTATACCTAAAACAATTATTACAGAGAAAACAATAACATGCATTAAAGCCATAGTAGTTTCCATCTCTGTATTAAAGAGAAAAATCTAGAATTTCTAGAAATTCTAACAAATTTACACTTATGTAGATCATGCATTATGTTAAAAGACATCAATACCCTAAGTCTTCTACATTGATACATTAAACTTAAATTTCCCTTTTATGAATTAAAAAGGGATTTCTATTTCAAATTAACTAGGAAAATATAATGCTGCTGTGTATGTTTAAGACCCACCAGACCCTAAAAAATAAAATGAGAGAGATCAAAATACTTGTTTAGATACACTCTAGAAAATAATACCAACAGTAACTCAGTATTTAAAATAACGCAACGTTATTTTTCCTTGGTTGTATTATTTTCCAAGTTGCAGTGAAGTTTGTTGGACATTACAGTTATCTCACAAACCCCCAAAATGACAACTGCACTATTCACAGTACCTGGTGGGGTGATGCAAACGGCTTCCCATAAGCAAGTCTGTTCCCATCAAAAGAAAAACGGAAACCTTTCCTTCTGATACTGCCATCTGATTCAGATTTTGGAAGCTTTTCATCCTTTGTGCCATTGTCTTCTCCAGAGAGCTCCCTCTGCCTTCTTTTCTTCCTTCTATTTCTCCTTTCTTTGGCACTTTTTGAGCTAAGTTTGGATGCTTCTGAAGAACTATCTGACGGTCCAGCAATCCCACTTTCACCGCTGTACTCTGTCATCTCTGCTGCAGCTTCTGCTATTGCCTGCCACAGCAATTATTTAATGTGATGCTATACAAATCACATGATTTTTTAAAAGAAAACTATAGTCCTTATTTCTAAGATTTATATCAAATTACTATTAGATATGCGACAATGCCTAGATGGATTTGTGCAAAACTTCAAATGGAATTCTTTAATAGGAGTTAAAATGAAAGGGCAGTTTCGAAAGTTGCTGTTCAAATGGAGTTCTGCTTTGCATTATCATGGAGCCAGCCCACATTGTGTACAGCAGTGTGTCACAAAGTTCATTAGAAAGATACTTGAAAATTAATAAATTTCTTAATTAGAGTGAATGCAATTGCAAACAAAAGAGCTCAAAGTCATACTTGAGTTTGTATTAACTTAGTAAATGAATTTTAACTGTTACTGTAAGCAACAGCTTCCTTAAGCTGCTCTTAGGAAAAAAACTTTTGGGTACTACTTCCAGTCTTTGATTCACTGGTGACAACACAAGTAGCAAAAATCAATCAGAAATTTATGGATAAAAATATTCTAAACTCTAATCAAGGCTTGACGAGTATTGCACAAGTATTGCAATTATTTCTAAGCTGAGAATTTGGAAAGTAATCATGACAGGTTATAGATAGTACCTCTAGATAAGAGATATTTATTTAAAAAACATTATTCTGATTTGGAGAGTACTTTGTGTTCTCAGTTCAGACATTCACTAATGCTTTATAGAATCATAGAATGTTTTGGGTTGGAAGGGACCTTTAGAGGTTATCTAGTCCAACCTCCCTGCAGTGAGCAGGGACACCGCTAACTAGATCAGGTTGCTCAGAGCCCCGTCCTACCTGGTCTTGAATGTTTCCAGGGATGGGGCCTCCACTACCTCTCTGGGCAACCCGTTCCAGTGCCTCACCACCCTCATTGTAAAGAATTTTTTCCTTATATCCAGCCTAAACCTATCCTGTTTTAGTTTAAAACCATTACCCCTTGTCCTGTCACAGCTGTGACATTATACACTCAAAAAAGCAGTAAAAAGCCATAGAGAAAGCAGTCTAAAGTACTTGTGAGGTATCTAAAAGAACAGCGCTTTTTTGATATGATAATTTAATTATTGGTTTTGTTTTGAATTAATAGCATGCAAAGGAATATACTAGAGCTCAAACTCTTGTTAGGAAATACCTGAGCTTCTTCTTGCTGCTTCCTCAACTGTTCAAGCATTTGCTGCAACTCTGCCTCCCTCTGTTCAGCTTCAACTATAGTTGCTTGATTTTGTTCATCATAGGCCATGGCAACCACAGCCAAAATCAAGTTAATCAAATAGAAGGAACCCAGAAAAATGACCAGAACAAAAAATATCATGTATGTCTTGCCAACAGCTCGTAGTGTCTGTAGGAGAAGAAAAGAAATGATCCATCTGTTGAAGACGCAGGTGAAGATGCAGTTCATAAGCATTTACTGAGTTTGAAAACTGCAAAACTATTATTGAGTTGTTCTTCCTTCTGTAAGAAGATCATACAAGCTTTCTGAATTACTAAGTAATCACGCTTAAAGATCATGCTGCTTTGAGACAAACCTCTTTTAATGCCTAATAATCTTGAAATGGATGTGGGATCAGAGTAATTAATGTAAATCACACATCAGAGGTTGGATGCTTACTATGCTTACCATGTATTAGCACTCCTTCTGCTTGAAATAACCAAAAGAATTAAAGATCGCACAAATGATAAAATAATTAAAAGATAATATTTATTATAGTTAACAGATTTTCACACATGATACAATGAAAAGCTATAGTAGGAAAAGTAATTTATAAGGACATGCATTCTTAGTTATCAAAACCATGATTCAAAGTATAGAAATTAAGATTCAGATTTTGCTGTCACAGAGTATTTTTACAATTTAAACTCAATATTAAAGTTTTTGAAAATAAGATCTTATCATGAGGCACAAAATGAAACATACACTTTAAAAATTAAATAAAGGATTAAAATAACCTCATATGCCTCTTCAGAAATCATGTGAGATTCTGTAGCAAGTGCCTATGTCTGTTTAATTCTGCAATTGAATTTGCTTCCTTGCATAAATACTGTTCATTTTCAATTGCTAATGATAGCAATGGTACATAATATAAATATGAATGGCCTTTTCACGTTTGATTTGGGGCCAGTAAGACACTAACCACAATTTTTACTATACACTTACTAGCTGATAAAGATTTTCCCAGTAGTCCTGTGTCATCAGTCGAAACAATGACAAGAAAGCCCAACTGAATGTGTCAAAGCTGGTATATCCATAGTTGGGGTTTCTACCAGCTTTCACACAGATGAACTCTTCTGGACATTTGCTAGGAGGAAAAAAAAGGAAAAAGAAAAAAAAAAACCCACAAAGCAATGCATATAAAAAATTGTTTTTAAATTATTGTATCTTGAGCTTCTAATGAAGGTTCAATAAATCTATTCTGTGAAGGGGGCTGCTATTTGTGGCTTACAACATTTTAAAAATTAGTGAGGAAATGAAAAAAGCGTTCTTTAAAAAACAAGTAAACAAACATCTTTCTTCCTACCTTCTTTCACCATTATACACAAAATAAAACTTATCACCAACAGTTTGGTATTACCTTTGCAGTTACCTCTTCAGTGGAAACAATATATTTACTTAACACAGCAATTCCATGAGATGAATACTTCCATGCAAAAAAAAGCAAGTCAATATACATATTTTATGCTGAATTTTGTCTGTCAGCAGGGTTGGCACACCAGATTTCTTGGTTTCTTCAGATTTGTGAATTAGCCAAGTCAAATTAACAAATTCTACCAATTCCTCAACAGCAAATAACTGTCACAGTGATACTTCTATCTCCTGAAACTGTACATATTAGTTTTAACAGTAGGTGATCCAATCTTGATATCAACTGTAGGCACACTATTTCAGTTATGATTCCATTCTTGAAGGGTAGAAGAGGTTCTTGCCTCCAAAGCCTCCATAGAAAGACACTATAAGGATTTCTCTTCAGATATGTCTGTGTATATTAGATGCTTATTTACACACACACATAGAATTATCTGATAGTTACTTACAAATATAGGTGAAATGTTTACCAAAAAAAATTTAAGTATATCTGTTTAAAGACATAACCAACCAAAATCAAGGGATGGACTGATATATCATTGGAATAAAGAATTATGTGATTTTGTTAGGAATTGTCACAAAGAAAGAATAAGACAGTGCCGTGCATGGAGTCCACACACAGAATTCTGAATATGTCTTCCCAAAAGTCCCACTGCCCCATGCCTATTTCAGAGATGACAAATGGCATGAAACCCATGATAAAGAATTATGTTCTTCAGTCATTGATAATGCAATATCTGCCTGCTGAGATGGAATTTTCTAGTTACATACAAGTTTTTAAAAGAAATTTACAGCGAAGTATCTTCTCATTTAACGTTCTTACTCATTCAAGTTTAAACTTACTATTAACAATGACCACATATTAACTGTGACGTTAGGTAGCTAAATTAGCTTTATAAGTTTAGAGTGATATTTTTTACATTTAGTTTAGACAGGTAGTATGTAATTTTCAGTATACCTTACCCTGCATCTGAGCTATTGCCACAAAGCAGATAATCCTTTTGTCCTTCTAGGCGATAGAAATGACCTATAGAAAAATAGGAAATTACATTATTATGAACAGGAGGAGTATTTTTCTTTTTGTGAGAGTGAACCTACGTTTAAGTTATCATGATTTGACTGTTTATAATCTCCCATTCATGTTTTCCAAATAATGGATTCAAATACTGGCACATCCATAATGGTAAGTAAAGTTGCAAAATTAAAAAAATAAAAACACAATGTAAAAATAAAATCCTAGAATAATTATTAGAACATCATAAATTGCATCTTCTCTCCCTGAGTCATAGCAAACACTCAATATCCTTCCAAAATCTGATGTTCAATAAATGAGAGAAAGAAAGCACAAAGCTTAAAACTCTTTCTCTTATTCAGTAGGTAGATTGCAATCAGACAATTAAAGCCTATCTTATTTAAAATAGAACTATTTACAATGGCTGGCTAACAGCTTTGAAGTCAGAGCAACATTAACTTGCACATCCTGTGACTGAAAATATGAAAGTAGCATGTAAAAGGAAGATGGGTCTTCCAATTACAATGTTATAACTGCTGCTATACTTTAAACTACAGATTTTTTTTCTTTTAATTATAAGGTGGTAGCCTTCAGAAATAAAGGAATATATTTTGTTATTAATGATTAACAACTGTGTTGTCCTTAAAAAAAAAAAAAAGTATACAGATAGAATAACAACAACAAATTGGGGAAGAAGTTGATATGCCTGAGGGCAGACCCCATACAGAGGGACCTAGGCAGGCTGGAGGAATGGGTTGACAAGAGACCCATAGAATTTGGCAAAGACAAGTTCAGAGCTGTGTACCTCGGAAGGAAGAGCTCTTCAATGACACAGGCTGGGAGCTGACCGGCTGGGGAGCAGCTCTGCAGAAGAGGCACTGGGGGTTTTGGAGGACAGGCAGCAAGGTGGAGGTGAGCCAGCAGTGTGCCTTGGCAGCCAAGAAGGGCAACAGCCTCCTGGGCTGTGTGCACAGAAGCACAGCTAGCAGAGTGAGGGAAGTGACTCTCCCTCTCAGCTCAGCCCTCGTTAGACTGTACCTAGAACATTACGTCCAGGTTTTGCCCCCCACAATGCAAGACAGTGATAAAGCGGAGCAAGTTCAGCAGAGAGTCACTGAGGTCATGAGGGGGCTGGAACATAGACCCTGTGAGGAGAGGCTGAGGGACCTAACACTGTTCGGCCTGGAGAAGGGAAGGCTGTTGGTGGAGTTGGTAGAAATCATCCAGCAACTGCAAGAAGGTTATCAAGGGGACAGAGCCAGGTTCTTCTCACTGGTGGGTGGCAGGAGAATGAGAGACGATGGGCATAATTTAAAATAAGAGAAAAAAGTTCTGTCTGGTTATAAGGAGAAACTTTTCACCATGAGGATAGCCAGGCACTGAGATCTGGTAAAGAGACAGAGATCTGGAAAAAAACCTCTTATCCCAACTAAAATAATCTTCTGCCATCCTCAATTAATATTCTCAACATACCTTTCAAGCTGACAAAAAGGTTTGGTTTTCACAGGGTAAAACACTGTTTCAGTATTTAAATAGTCAGAAACAGTCCAGGGGATGAAGAATGTACAAAGATAGGAGGATTCTAAACTGAACACTTAAACCAAATCTAGTGATGCCAAATTCCTACCATTCAAGAACAGTACTTACACAACGTTAGACATAGTAATAGGATTATAGAATCCTATTACTTCCATAGTATCTTTAGAGCTGGCCAAAATTCTAAATGTTCAGATACTGATCTAAATGCCAAGTGCCAATGCTTTGACATGTGGATCCAAGATCTGTGCATATCTTTTCAACAACTGAATCTGGCCTTGTTCCTTAATAACTGAAAACTGATGTTAAGAAAAGCCACTACAGGGTATCACACTCAGTCACAGTGGACCACCATATGATATGCTGAAAGAAGTATTAGGAGGATGCACAAATGAGCCCAGTGAAATTATAATGCAACTCAGACATACAAAGATTAAGAATGGGTTATATGAGAAAGGGGGAATACAAACACAACTAGATGGAACTGCCTTGCCTGCATCAGCACTCTGTAGAGACTCCCAGCAAAGTCCATGGTTGTAGCATAGGAAGCAACTGACATTCTGGAAGATTTTAGTTCTGTCTTTTAGTTTTAGATTACTACTTAGTGGGAAATGGAAATAGAGAATCTATATACTGTATTGGAAGAGAGAATTCACAAGTGTTTTACAGCATATAAGCTATCAGCCAAAATTGCCTACAAAGCTGATAAACAGCACTATCGCCACCCGTTTTTGTGTCCCTTCTTAGGCAAATAAACTAGCTACAATGATAGATTGTACAGAAACTGTAAATACTATCACAGAATTTCCAGGATTTTAACAACTCAGAAGTATAGAAAGAAAATCTGAAAATACAGAAAACAGCAGAGAACTTAAATGTCTGGTTTTAAGGAAGGAAATATGAGTCATCAAAACTCAGCCTAAAACAACAGTTTTTTCTTTTACTTTTGTGTCAGTGAGGAGGAAAGCTGGCACTTGTTATTCTACGAATTTCTTTCTATTAAATACACTACTTCTACAGTGAATTACTGAGAAATACCATGTAAATCCACTTCTAGCACAAACACAAACATAAAAATGAATCAAATTTTCAGCAATTAGTAGTCGTTATACTACATCTCATGTTTCATTGTGTATTACAGCTTTACTGGTGCTATCACTTAAAATGACAAATTACAAATGACAAATAAAAAAATAAATATCTGTGTGTTTCTGAACCAGTCTGAATGTTATCACTTCAGTCTACAGAAATTAAGACTGTTGAAAAATATCTGGATAAAGATGTCTTTGTCAGGCCCCTTTAGTAACAACCATCTCCTTCCCCACCAGAATCTCTACTTGCCTAGCGAGTTCTTGGTTTCACAGAGAGCAATTGGTTTTTTACCTCTACCTAATAATAAAAGTACATCTTAACTAGGAAATCTTCGATATTTATCTAGTGCTTCTCTGTCTTATCTATAACCTAAAGATAGAAGGAGAGGCTAAGAGAATTGGTTTTGTTCAGCCTTGAGAAATCTAAGGGAGGGGGGGATCTTCATGCTACCTACAAGTATCACATGAAAAACTGGAATGAAGTTGGAGCCTGACTCTTGTTAGAGGCACACAAAAGAGACTACTAGCAAAAGTTCAAGTATAGGAAATTCAAGGAAATTGGTTTTGTTAGGGCTTGGAGGAAGTGGGGGGGGGGGGGGGGGATCTTCATGCTACCTGCAAGTATCACATGAAAAACTGGAATGAAGTTGGAGCCTGACTCTTGTTAGAGGCACACAAAAGAGACTACTAGCAAAAGTTCAAGTATAGGAAATTCATAAACCCCCTACTATTTGCCATCCTATTTAATTGATTTTTATTTTTAGCCTATAGAATGAAACAGTAATCTTGTGTGTGTGTGTTTATACAAAAATTTTTAGCAAGTTATAACACTATTTCTTACTTTCATCCTCAATGTATGCCGTCCAGTCAAACACTGTACCATTATAGTATGGAGCTACGTATTTTTCAAAAGACGTTGAATTTTTTGATGGCCATAACAAGCATTTATTCTTCAAATTGCCCATGAACAGCTGCAGTCCTATGAGTGCAAATACACTCAGGCAAAACACAGTCAAAATCATTACATCAGAGAGCTTCTTCACAGACTGAATTAAGGCTCCAACAATAGTCTTCAAGCCTGCAAATATAGGCAGATTTTTATTATAATATTAAATACTCACCTAAGCTAAAATGCAATGTGAACTACTCCAACACACTATTAAATATCATGCACAGATTCACAAAAATAGTCTTAAAGTATTTCCCAAAGGAAAAAGGTACCAATAAATCTCATCATTCATGACAAATTAATTTGAAAATATGAAATATGAATGGGAATGAATGGTACACATTCCAAAGCACCTGCTCTTCAAATGAAGAAGTAACTTTTTATTCATGCTCTCTATACATGTGAACTACACGTAAAGAAAATTGTTCATTTCATTTTCTTCTTGATGCCTCTTGCTCCAAACCTTTGCCACTGTCCTATTCCAATACACAATATATTGGTTCTATTACAGCAAACAAAAACAGAACACAATTGAATTGTAGTAGAAATTTTAATGATTACATTCTATTGCATCTTATTCAGCTGGAAGTGTGGTTTGGTGAAGATAGGCATCTTAAGGTAATAAAGACAACATGCAATTCCCATGCTACTCTTTATTATCTTATTCTTTTGTCTTTGTCAGGGATTCAGCTTTTACAAGACTGAAAATTTCAATTCTAAATGCCTTCAATAAATAGTAACATTCATATTAGTAAGAGAAAAATGAAAATAATTAGTTTTGATCCTTACTGTGAGAGACAAAATTTGACATAATGAAATGGAAATACACACAGACTATGTAATTCAAATTCTCATGCAAGAATGTATTAAACTCTGAGGCTGAGTGTTTTAGAGAATTAGAAAAAGGGAATCAAATTGAAGTTAAGACTAAAACCTGGATGCTTCTCTTAAAAATATGGGTTCAGCTTCTGTGGAATTTCAGCCAGCCTCAGTGTTTAACCTCGCTCTCACCTGGAATGACTGATATTGTTTTCAAAGCTCGGAGAACTCTGAATGTTCTCAACGCTGAGACATTGCCCAGGTCCACAAACTCTGTCACATATCTGTAGTGAGGGATTCCACACACAAAGACAATGACAGCACACACAAAATTAAACAGAGGTGATGTAGAGGGCCTACCATTTTACATAGTTACTTCTTACCTGGGATTACAGAAATAGTTTTCAAAGCTCTCAATACTCTGAAAGTTCGAAGAGCTGAAACATTGCCTAGGTTTACAAATTCTGTTATATACCTGTAGGATTAAATCACAGTTATTCAGAATTAAGGTAGAGTGTATACTACTTACCTGGACCTGTAATCCAGACTTTTTTTTTTTTTGAAGGGGCAACTTTAAATGAAAGACTTGCATTCATATTTTCCTGTTTCAATTAAGTTTTCCCTAAGAAACACACCCTTAAGTATTTCCATTGAATGCAAATTAAAAATGAAATGGATTTTCCTGATTTTATTGTTTAAATACTATTTAAAATTGATTGTTCAGTGGTAACTTTTCTTTTGTACTGTGGGATAGTCTACTAATTCTGCTGTGTGCTGCATTAGTGTAAAATGTTAAATGGAAAAAGTTGAAAAACAATTCAACTACAATCAATATTAAATGAGTTAAGATAACCCAAAAAATTATTACAGGTTCAAAAAAAAAAGTTCTAACTGATATTTCACTTAAAAAAAATTATATACTTACGCAAAGGAAATGACAACAAAATCAAGCCAGTTCCAGGGGTCACGAAGGCAAGTAAAATCATTTATACAGAAGCCTCTTGCAAGAATTTTTACCAGAAATTCAAAAGTATAAATTCCAGTAAAAGTGTACCTATAAGAAAACATCCAAGTAATAGTTAAAGATTATTGTTCAGTGATACAACATCACAGGCATAAAGGAAAATAACTCAAAACCAGTAGTTAGTACACACACTGTAACAGCAGTTCCAAACTCACATAAACTATGACTGCTTTCCCACCATTATTCTGCCAGGTAACTGGATTGATTTATTTATGTATTTACTTTATCTGAAACATATTTTTGCAATTTCTGGCACATAAGATTTTGAAATATCAGCACAAATATAATAATCATGACTAACATGAAGAAAAATATTTTTGCTCAAATAAAAATTTTAGTATGATTTCTACATCAGAAATAAAATTAATGGGTAAGTGAAACCTAGTGTTTACTAAAGTTACTTGATGGCTGACCAGGTAGACTTGAGAATGTCAAGCTATAATCCTCAGCAGAGGTATTTTCTTTAAAGAAGGTGTGTGTCGCATTTTTAGAAGGTGCTTTATAGGGACTACAGAAAACATCTTCAACATTGAAAAGCAGTAGTTTCAGGTTGAATGGTTATTTTCTTCATTTTTTTTTCTTTTTTTAATAGAAGTGTTAAAGGAACATAAGAGGCAGAATGCATAAAAACATTACTTGTACAAACATTATGAACAAGAGTATTAATCAGAGTTTTGTTCAGAGAAAAAGATTAACATCACAGCTTCCTTCCTTCCTAGAGTTTGAAGATCTATGCTGCTTTGAGTTGCAGCTAGGATCAAACTCCAGGATAGAAAAAGGAGAATACTGGTATTGCACACAAGGATAAGTAAAACTGCATGGTCTAGCTCTTAATTTAGCATTCCATTATTAAACTACTTAAAAATTATTAGCTAATTTAAGTATACTTACTCTACATTCTTTGTCCAGTCTGGAAGGTTATTCCATGTCATAAATACACAGTTTGTCAAAATAGTGAGCATAATGAGCATGCTGAACAATGTTGACTGTAGTTAAGGAATATATTCTTTTTTAATACAGGCTACAAAATACTTAAAACACATATGATACAAATCAGTTTATTATCACTAGCAATGTCATAAATAATGCAAAGATGTTTCACAAAAATGATTGCTATACCACTAACTCTGTAATCTAGGTACACGTGCTGTGCATCTCTTCCTCTGAATTTAATCAGAGGGTTAAAGCAGCAAATCTTAGCTCTGATTCATTTTGAGAGACAGAATTAAGGGCAAGAACACAAAAGAAACCACTTGAAAAGGATATGAATGAACCAAAATCTTAATAGCTGTTCTTCTAATAACATTGAAAGGAGATAAAAGGTACAAGGCAGGTGTGGCACTGAACCTGAAGATTGTCTTCCCTTTATTCAATACTATAAATGTCTTAAAAAAAAAAAAAAGGGGGGGGGGGGGGG
>NW_009260022.1:2114432-2118680 GCF_000687185.1 Egretta garzetta
AACCTATTTTCAGTAGAATTACACAAGCAAATACCAGATTCTAAATTTTCACATGATCAATGAAAACTGAACACTGTACATTCTTTGTCTCTGTGCTCTTAAACAAAATCTGCATTTCAGGATTTTCCAGGATTATGTAATTACATTAAAAATATAATTAAAATTTTGTTATTTTTAACATTAAAAACTAATCCAGCTATATTACTTGCACTTCAAATCAAAGCTGGCAATGCAAAACAAAGCACCTAATTAACTGGTTTTGGACACTTATGAGAAACTATTTAATCATCTGAGCACTTTAAAACTGCTTCTGATGTGAGACATCCTTGGCTTTTAAAGGTTTTACTGCCTTCATTGCCTGTGCAATCGTCACTAGTACCATTTATGCAACCATTTTTGATTTTGACTAGAAGACACAATGAAAATGTCGTCTAATGAAATCTTAATGCAATCTACATCTTAGAAATATTCTCCCAAAAGGCTAATATCCAGAAATAAGCAGGTTTTAACATTGAATCTTTCTGTTTCCTAATGCTATTCTATTGTAAAAGAAATTGATCATTTAACCAGCATTTGTGAAGTTGAAACAACAAAAACTAAAATTACTAAAAAACCATCTGATTATTGGTCGTCAACATTCCGTACTAGAAAAAACACTAACTTAGTTGCTTCTTAGAGAGATAATACAGCTCTTTGGTCACGTATTTACATGCAATATACTAATCTGTTGACTATCCATCTTCTATGTTTTTAATTAAACAAGCACTTTATTGATTTACACAGTAAAAAATAACCACCCGCTGCTTATTTTGTACTGCCTTTTTAATGTAAACTCAATTTTGCTTTCATTCTGAATATCATTCCACTTCTCATGCCTACGTAAAACCATCTTTTCTTCACCTGTGCTTGCCTAAGTCATAACTCTTGCTCCTTTCTCCTCTTGTTATCATTGTATATAAAAAAATTTAGATTTTGTCTTCAGGTCTATATTGGGCCTATTACACAGACCCAATGCTGAAACAAAGTACACAGTTGTAGTCTTTAGACTCAGTCCCATGTGAAAAGTGAATGTGGGGCTATTCACATAAATGTTATTTTTATACTGTTTTGCTGAACTGTTACTGAGCCACAAATCCTCTTTTACATTAAACAAAAGCACAGCATTTATATAAAATTTCTGGGAAAACTTTGCATCCATGCAGGTGTCAAGTGATTCTAAGAGGAATGATGCAGAGACTTTCAAGAACTTCCTTGCTCTGTAACGTAATATTATTATAGGCATGTGACCTGAAATTGTCCTACCAGTGTACTGTCTTCCTGTTCCTCACAGAGCAGTGTGGGGAGGGATTACTTGCTGGAGAATTGGTATTAATATCATCCCGATGATGATTAAAATCATCAGGAAAAATGTAACTGGCCAGAAAAATCAAATCCTCCCCATGAGACTCAGAATAGTTGCAGTGGTCCCGAAGCAAACTGTAGTATAACAGACTCACATCTGCAAGTGACACAAGCTGTTACCAATCCACAGAAATCACATCACATGAAGCTGGCAATATGTGATAATAATCTTTTCTTTATTATTATGTCCCTCCCTAGTCAAACAGAGTTTAACATTTAATTTTTTGTAAACCAAAATTTCAAAGAATGTTTGACAGGCAATCATTTTGGCAGATGACTGAACAAGCACTTTGTCCAAACACTACTCTTCTGCACTAGGTCCCAGGTACAGTCTATGGTTCCTAGAAACCCCAGGAACAGAGTAGCCAGACAGAGAGGAATTCAATCAGATTTGAAGAGATTAAAGGACATCTAATGCAAAACGCACTAACTCAAAATATCATCGTAAGGAAACCTTAGACATTAAAAGAAAAGCTCTTTTAAATAAAAAAACCAACTTAAGTAGCAGAGTTAGTCATATTTATAGTGATTCAAAATAATTAACATATCACATACTGCGTAATACTTTCAATCAGGGCTTCTGACTACCTCCCCACCAGAGCATTTATCACTTTATAGTTCAACAGGAGTGTTCTAATTACACCCAATATAAAACACTTACTTTTTTATTGATATAATATGGATCCAGGTCTTCCAGGGGCTCAGACACCATTCCTGGAGGAATATCACCATAAATAAATGGCAGTGTCTTTCCTGCCTCCAAGTCATTACTTGGCTTTGGGTGATTTTCTTCATGACCACCATCATCCTTATGCTCGTCTTTGTCACAACGAGATGCTTCATCAGCAATACGTTTTTCAATAGCTGCAAGAGATTCTTTGGTGAAATAGAAGAAGCTGTCAGGTCCTGGCGGTACCAGCATTGCCTGTGCCATCTTTTCATTCTGCAAACTTTAAATGTTTTGAGGTTCTTGTGCAAGAAGATCCTAGGAAAACATGAGAAAAAAAGAAACAGAAAATAGATGGCAACAGCAACAAAAATCTCCAGATAAAAGCTTTTGGCACAGTCATCATCTGCCTCTTTTCTAATTCTAAAGCACAATAGCAAGAAGTATTTGAATTAATTGTCAAAACTTAATAGAAAACTAGTTACCCCAGCTTTCCTAAAGTAACAACGTGGCAAACAGATAGTAGTCATGAGTTAAAGAAAAAAATGAAAGGAAAAAAAAATAAAGATCAAATTTGCATACCATTTGTCAACTCAAGTTAATACAAAACTCACAACAAGAAAAAAGCAAAAACATTGCCTTCCCTAGCCTAAACATGAAGTTAAAACACATCTTATTGTGAAAAAGTAAGAATGGTGTTAACACAGCTATGCACTGCAGTCAACGGTTACAAGTTCTAACATACGGTTTTATACATCAAGTTGGCACAGTACCTCAAAAAACCCTGCAACTTGTACTACAAAAGTAGAAAAGAAACCATGCCCTTTCTATTACTCTTTTTGTTTCTGGTGGCAACACCACTCCATCTGGTGGCTTATACTATGCTTGCTAAACTCATGTTTGTATTATATTATCAGACAGGTACTACATAAACACATTCTACATTTAAAGCCAGAAAGGAATTCTGTATTAAAGCAGAAAGCAATTGGGCTGAAATTTAGTCTTTCCCTTTTTCGGTTTCCTGACTTGCATCTTCCTGATTTTTTAATTGTAACTTTGGTGGTGCTATGCTCCATAATTAAGGAAGTTATGACAGATGAAGTGTTTTACATTTATACAAAACCCACGACATACTCTCCCCAAAGTTACAGTACTCTGAGGCCATAATAAATATAAATTTAAATAATAAATTGATTAAATTACAACAAACAATAAGTTTTCAGTAGTTCACAGTGAGAGCACAGTTAACACCCATGGGCACAGTATCTTCAGAATAAACCAATTTTATGAACATAGACAAAATGGAGTCCAGTCCTGCTTGCTGACATCGGTAAGTAGCGTAGACTTTGTCAATACATTGTGGTGGGTTGACCTTGGCTGGCTGCCAGACTCCCAGCCAGACGCTCTCTCACTCCCGCTCCTCAAATGGAAGGCAGGTGGGGGAGAATAAAGTGAAAAAGCACATGCGTGAAGATAAAGACAGGGAGATTACTTACCAGTTACTGTCACGGGCAAAAGAGACTCGACTTGGGGAAAAATAATTTTTTGCCAATTAAAATAGATTTGGATGGTGACAAAGACAAAACCTAAAAGAACTTCCCCTCCTTACCCGTTTTTTCCAGGCTCCACTTCACTCCCTTATTCTCAACTCTTATACCTCCTCCCTCTCCAAGTGGCATGGGGAAGATGGAGAATGGGGGCCTGGGGTCAGACCACTGCAGTTCCTCCCTGCTGTTCCTTCCTCCTCACACTTTTCTCCTGCTCCAGCATAGGTGCATCCCACCAGCTGCAGGGCTTAGGATAAGACTGCTCTGACATGGGGTCTCCATATCCCACAGTTCCTTCACAGAATATCCACCTGCTCCAGTGCAGGTTGCAGCGTGGATATCTGCTCCAGCATGCTCCTCCATGGGCTGCAGGGAAATACCTGCTTCATGGGAATCTCTGCTCCAGGAACCTCTCTTCCCCCTCCTTTTTCACTGACTTTGGTGTTCCCATGGCTGCTTCTCACACTTTTTTCCTCATACTGACATGTGGCTTTTGGCCCTTTCTTGGAGGTGTTTTCCCACAGGTGTCACCAACTTGGCTGAGGAGCTCAGCTGTGCCCTGTGATGGGTGCGGTGGAGCCAGCTTAGAACTGTGTCCAGCACAGGACAGCCCCCCCCTCCCCCCCATCTCAC
>NW_009260022.1:2118710-2134501 GCF_000687185.1 Egretta garzetta
TCAATCTCCTCACACAGGCTGCCCCTGCAGTGCCCCCCCCTGCCAAAACAGGTGGTGCCACAGACACCCACTACAGAAATATTGTGAATACTGGTCATGGTGCTGTGAGGCCTAATTCCCAAGAGGAAAAAATTGGAAGTGGATTTAGTGGAGTTGCTCTATTTGCTATAGGCCTCTGTCACCAAAAATGTCACAGACTGATCCTGTTCTACCCAGGAGGTGAGAGCTGGCTAAAGACAACTTTTTTTCGGATCATAGTATAAGCTGTGCAAGTAGGGATGTGCTGGGAAGGAAAAAAATTGATGACATACTTTTTCATGAAGTGTAACAGCTCTGAAGTCAATTGACACATGCCACCATGAATCCCAGCAATCTGCCTCTTCTAGGTCAACTTAACGTTAGTTGAGGAAATCTTCTATTTTTTAACAATTTTCCAGCAGAAACTAAATTCTCATGGACATGCAACCTTATGTTGCACAAGCCATCTCTTCCTCAAAATTAGCCACTCGAGTATGCATAGACTTCAAATCCCTGCTCTTTCAGCTGAGCTACAACAGCTTCTGAGTCCCTAGCAAATACTCTTTACCACGATAAAAGACAGAAAGAAGGGGTCTTTGCACAGTAAAGAGATGAGAAAATTCCTAATAAGTAGCTATTGAAATCAGGCATTCTTCATGTCAGGCATGAAGAACTTCAGGAAAACACATAAATGCTTTTTCTCCGGAACAGAAAGCCCGAGAATGCCAAGTCTTCCCTTATTTATTAAGAAATTAATAATTTCATCTGTGCCATCTTATAGCGATTCCCCATTCTCAAATGAAAGGCTTGATTGTTCTTTAGCCTGCTCCAGCAAAGCCTTCTCATACCCATAGCACCAGTGACCCTGGAGATCCGCCCAGCCACGCTGGGACTGAGAACCAGCTGTGCCTCAAAGGCACTTTCCCTTCAGAAGCTGGACAACATCTGTGGCCCTGAATACGCAGGGAACGTGACCAGAAAAAAGGGGGAGAGATCTATCTTACAAGGAAGGACACCAGGATCCCTTTCCATAAGCTTAATTTTTACCCAAGAGCTAAAGTACAAGTAATGGAAGTATTATTTGGTGCCTCTCGGTCCTTTATTTAGCTTACAACTCTGTTTTTCAGAAATAAAAGGGGGAGGGGGGGTACTATCTGCTTCTTTATTTGTAAGCTGAAAATTCACAAGGATTTCCTCAGTGTGAGCAGCCATGTCTATTTACTTTTTCTTTTTTTTTTTAAGTCAGGGAAAGTTCTTACCATCAGGGGCTTTTTCCTACACCAAGGTGGTAGTAATATTAAGCTAAATAGTAGGTTTTCCAAAAAAACCCCCATTCCTATATGGTGTATTAACCAATACTGTATGTGTTGTAACAGATTCTGAGGACTGCACTTATATAAAATTTGCCTTTTCTGTACTGAGTGATGCAAACTACAGTTAATATATATGCAGCTACAGGTAATCAGTCTACACACACTCAGTTATTATCTATAGTGGTTAGATGGTTGCACAAATGCTTTTCCAGTCTGAAGAGACAACAGAGCAAGATCTTCAGCCATTTCAATAACTCCTATCTTAAAACCAAACACAATAGGAGCTGTATACACGGTGCTGCCCTGTTACAGTCATGCTGCCCTTTATGGGCTAAATACCATATAGCTTTTTCAGCACAGCTACACACCACACCTATGAACAAGTAGAAGCATACGTGGCAGTCTAAGAAACACTTATGCAACTTTGTGTTTTGATGACTATCTTCAGAAACAAAACAGACAAAACCAAACATGTCAACAGAAAGAAAGGGGAGGTACCCTTGGAGAGTAAGACAAATACCTACCGTAATGTTCAGCTAGTCTTTTGAAGGATGTTCTCATTACTTGGAGAAATACTTTACAAAACTTTAAAATTAGTGTTCTAGTCGACTTCACGAATGGAGACTCAGAAGGTGATGAATACAATGCCTGCAGATACTGCTTGTTATCAAACATGTACTTGAAAATTGTCACGAACTGTTATGTCTGTCTATGCACTTAGGCTAAATTTACTCTTTACGAGCCTATAATATGTAAAACTGAAAGTTCACAACTGTTCATTTCACCAAATACCACTATGGCCTTGTGGCAGTTTTTCTGAATTGTTACAGATGTTATCAGAATGAAAACCAATCTTTCCGCTTGCATGTTCATAGTCCATTGGTTTATTCAGCCAGGCTTAAGTGGTATCCTTAGGGCTGAGATGAACTCCAGTATTTCTCTCTAGAGACACCATAGCCAATGACTGCTGCACATCTCTGTGTGCTAACATAAAACAGAAAAAGGTTCTTTTCCAATACATAACAGGAATATCTTCTCTTAATTATTTACCCTAGCAGCCTATTCACAACCCATGCTTGGAAAAAAACCCACACCTATTAAACACATCTTGAGTTACAGTTCAGTGACCATATTTTCTTGTCATGACTTTTTGAAAGTACTGCAAATATATAACCTCTGTAGCATTATGGAGCAAACTGATGCCACTTACATCATTACCTCATGGAAATCAGTTTATCCAAGAAAGAAATGGAGTGGAAAAAAAATTATGAAGATGGATGGATTGGTTTAATGACTTAAATGTTTTCCCTCTCTTTTCTGCAGCCTTGATGGTTTCTGTATTACGAACTAAGAGGTAATAACAAATCAAATCAGAAAACAAGAAAGAATGTTAATCCTGAAGAAATTAAACTGACATCCCTCCCCCCCCAAAAACCCACAAATGTCCTTCTGAAAGCTCCCAGCCACCCCAAAAACACAACAACATTAAAAAATCCACCAACAGTAAAAGACAAAAAACAACACATAAAAAATCCTGTTTTCTCAGCTTTCTATTAAGAAATAGGCTTCTAATCCAACATGGCTCTTTTGTGCACGGAAACCTGAATGGAGGCTATGTCCATCAAGCAGGACAGGAAAAGCAAGTTATAAATGAAAGGTTACAGACAACCGCTGCCTACCTAGTAGCACACCACTAGAACACTGGAACAGGTTGCCCAGAGAGGTAGTGGAGGCCCCATCCCTGGGAACATTCAAGGCCAGGTTGGATGGGGCTCTGAGCAACCTGATCTAGTTAGCGGTGTCCCTGCTCACTGCAGGGGGGTTGGACTAGATGACCACTAGTGGTCCCTTCCAACCCTAAACATTCTATGATTCTATGATTCTAACAAAACTCCTGGGTCCACGAATAAGCCAATAACAGCATGACACTAATGTAAACATTAATATATTCTTATGGGATATGGTTGAATGAGTAAGAATAATTTTTAAATGATCTTTTAAAATATATTTTAATACGTACACAAATAAAAGTATCAGGGTCATATTTATGTCATTTTAGAAACAATACATATCTTATTACTCAATTTTCTACATTTGACACGTAAATAGATTGCTGCTCCAATACATTCTCCACCAAGTTGTATTAAAACTACTCCTGTATTATTTTACAGGTAGAAGTTTGAGGTTTTGAGCTTGAGTCCACTGGGCTAAAAAAGAAAAGCATGAACACATTATTTATATTTTCTACAGAAATCTACAAAATGTTTATTTTAATGTTTACAAAAACAATGGTCCATCTTAAACCCAAACCATACAGCAACAAACCCTCGGTACTGAGGAAATGTGTTTCCCATACAGACATAGTATATTTATCTTCATATTTTTCAGAAACAACACATCTGCTCTTACTACTCCATATTCCATAACATAACAATAAATTTTTACAATATTGTTTTCAATGTTCTCTGTACTATGGTACATTTCATAGCGCTATTTCAAAAACTTGAATAAAGTTTACAGCATACTAAAGAAGGCAGGTGAAATTACTAAGTCTCAATAATCATATGTCTCACATATATTAAAATTAATTACAAATAAGAAACAACTACCGTGTGAATCACGTAAGGATGTACAGTGAAATTAAATTAGGCAAATGATCAAATTTGATAAGTCATCAGTAAACCCACATATATTTTCTTTGTATGCTCTTTTTTGTGTGCATGCTATATAAAAGAATATGGATTTTTTTCAGGGATATTTAATGTTACTATATAACTTAAGACTTAGATTTTTAACTACTATATTGTCATTATTCAATGATGCAGACTTCAGATGTTACAGTTTCTACAGAAAATAAGCTGGGTTTATCCCTACAACTTCAACATTACTATTCTGTGATTGTTTGCAAAACAAGCAGCAGGCTATAATACAAATCCAGAAAGTTCTTAGGAAAATGTGTTAATCTAGAAAGCATCTGTTCTAATGAACAATTAAATATCTAGTATTCCTCCTCGTCTCAAATAGTTTCCTGTGTAGATGCTAACAGTACATACACTATTTGTCCACTTACAATGCTAAACATCAATAAGAACTAAAACATTTCTGAATTATTAATTGGTCTGAGTCTGAATGAATTAGGCCAATGGTACATTTCACTCCCGATAATTCTTGGCAGGAGACTGTGTCAATACAATAGGACTAAGTGGGACAACTCATTTTAAATAAAAGATTTTGCCACGTCCTTCATTTATAAGTTGTTTCTTTCTCTGTAGCTTGTTTTTAACATTTTAAAAACTAAAACAAACACTTATGGAAGACAGACTGTATTTTTGTTCGCTTCTAGGGATTCAACTTCTTATGCGCAACTCACCTCACATGACCTGTATCCTTTCCAAAGTTATTCCAAACTAGCTGTTTTCAATTCAATAACCTCTGATTACAGTGTTTGAATTTATAGTAATACTCAGAAGATACCTGAAAAATATTAATATTGCGGGAAAGAAAAAAATGTTTAATAGGTAGAGGATGCATCTTAAAAATTTCTCTAAGCCCATTTTTAGAATCTGCAACCACTTAGACAGACTGATCTGCCTCTTTCTCTTATGTCAGAAAATGTATTCATCAAGTCCAGATCCAGGAAATTCAGTCCTCAAAAACAAGCAATCTAATCACTGACGAACAGAAAATCTGGACTAGAGCCAACACACAGCAAATACAAAACTGTGAAGGTTTTTTTATTGTTGGCAACACAGTGAAAAACATGACTTCTGTTGTCAGAAATGCAACATGCACATATTTTTATTCTAGCACTCATGATATTTCTGTCATTCACATGAGTGTCTGCTATGACATTCTTCCAGACCACAGAAATACTTCTCAAAATTTCAAGATCCTGCTTCTGGTCAGGTCCAAATAAGTCATGTAGCCAAGTCTCTGGATAATAATCCTAATTTAAAGCTTCCTCAAACTGTTAATTCCTTTTCCAATCTAAAGAGAAGTTTATATCACATTTGCTCCTACAATATGGCTGTTCTTCACTTCAATAGCCCAGTGGCCACTGGTACTTCCTACTTTCATGTATTACAGTAAAAATTCTCTTCAATTTTCATCTGGTGATAGGAGTTCAGTGAACCTTTTCTTTGAGTGAAACAAATTATACCAGTCACTGAAACTTATTTTTCTATTTTTTGTGTTTATGGTACTTTGTGGGACAGATTTGCTTTTGTAAATCCTGGTGTTTGGTCTTGCAAGGTTTTATTATCAACATGTTAGGGTTTTTTTCTCAGTTCTCCAGATTCCTCCTTCAATTTGCTGCTGTATTTTTATGTCATTAAACTAGTTTATATCAAATAAGACTTCATGTAGTTTCCAACACAAAGCAATGATAATGTGTGCTGGGTGACCTTTACTGCAAAACACTTCTCCTTTATGACACCAGAGATGATGACATTAATAACGTTAATTACATTACAACCTTTACCTTTATAAGCTTGGATAATTTTTCTGTATAAATTCATAGCAAAGACAATCGTCAAAGCATTTAAATACCATTTCTATCTGTGGATTTAAATGAGCATGCCTCTAACTCCTTGTTTTGATGCTTAAAAGATAGAAAAAATAAATATCTCCATGGATACCACATAACAACACACTGTAGCTGCTTAGAGAATAAGCTATGCAACAATATTCTCTATATCTATTTTCAAATAATCATGGTACTTGCACAGTGTTTCGTTTCCTTATATTCATTAGCTGAAAGAAAGTATGAAGGAAGGGCAACGATCATACAGGATAAATTTATTTTCTTCACACAGAGTACTAATCACCCAAAAATTGTGTTCAGTTACAAAACTGAATATACCACTTAAACTCGCTTTAGCTGTATGAATTCTTTAGGATGTAACTGCCAGATTCCCCAAATGATAATCCAAAATGTATTTTATCCAGAAATCATACGCACTTGATCTTGTATAATTTAAATCCTGTAAGTTTTAACACCAAGAGAAGTTAGTGAGCACACAGTGAAAAAGAACTTTTATTCTTGTACTACAGAGAAAACAAAGTTTTAGAAAAGGCAGGTTTAGCAGGGTGTTTAAAAGGAAATAGAAAACAGTTCTCCAAGAGGATGTCTGTTTCCTTAAGCATTCAAATTTAAAGGAAGGAATAAAAACGCTTAAAAAAAAGACAAAACTAATTAAAAAAACCATATTTTTTTTTTCAGAACTTCTTACTCTGGCCTCACTTACAGAGTAAGATCTCAAAGGCACAAGAAAAACAAGAATGGCAATGATAACATTGCAAGTTACTTTTCAGAGTTAGATTTCTCTTACATTACAGATTTGCTGCAGTGATTCCAAGAAGTCAGTAAATAATGCTTTCAGAAAAGGAGAAAGTACTACAGCACTTCTAGATGAAATGTTCAGAAGCTCTCTGGCTCAGATTTCACCTCCACTGAATGAATGCCAGCTGAAAAAGAAAAGCACGTATCCTTGAAATGAAATTTTGAAGAAAAGAATTGCCACAATAGGCAGAAGCTTTAAAACATTCTGCCTACATAAAATCCAGACATTTACGAAATTCGTATAGATTGCAGTCATGGCATCATCACCAGCACATATGCTCACTTCACATTTTCTTGAATAATGCAATTTTTAAAATGAGTAAAAAAAAAAAAAAAAAAAAACCACAACTTTTTACTTGAAAAGAATATTTTTCCAGGAATAATCTTTTTTTGGGGGGGAAACGGAACAAAGTAAATAAAAATTAGTTGGTTTTTGTTTTGTTTTGTTTTCAAATAGGATCCTGAGAAAGCTGTGTGGTCCTTAGCAGGACCCTGATCCACAGAGTAAGCTTAATATTCACATACATGTACAAAGAAACCCAGAAATTGGACTATTAGACATCAGAAAAAATGTTTCTTTCAAGTTCAGAAGTTCATTTATTGTCTGTCAAATGCTACGTTACAACAAACTTAAGACCCCAAATTTGGTCCAAGTTCTTAAGTCACAAATTCTTATTTGATTTAGCATATATATGAGAACCAAAGCTTTTAACATAATATCTAAAACTGATTATGCAGATCCTCCTTGCGTAATGGACCATTTATTGGAAGGCACTCAGCTACTCTGCTTTCTCGCACAGCAGAAAATCATACGGCATAACTGTATGCAGCATTATGTTGCCTGACTAATGTTAAATTAGTTTTATCCAAAGCCACTTGCAACTTCCATTAACATATGAAGGAGATTTTAAAACCCTCAATTATGTTTAAAGTGGTTAAGGTCTCCCAACTGGTCTTTGTTATCAAGAACTAATATTTACAAAGAAACATTTGGAAATTATAAACTTGGACACAATAAGCAACATCTTTTTTTCTTTTTTCTGAATTAATGGGACAATGATAACTTTCACAAGAAGTGAATTTCCTTTGTATTAGAGTTGCATATAAAACCAGGGAGAACAACATGTTACATGAAAAGCAGAGGAATGTTTCCACACATAAAATGCAAACTTGCTGCAAAATAAAATGGACAGGGAGACAACATAGATAACATTTAGCCTAGTGTCCACATTCTGTTGCAAGAAGCCTCACTGCAAAACCACAGCCATGACACTTCTCTATGTTAAATATATTCCCATTGAGTTCGAAACCCAAGATAGTTTTAAGCTTGTGTGTGAACTGTAGTGTTGTCGGAGATCTTTTTTCACTATTGCTTTGTAAAATGAAAAAACCAAAGGGAAAAAAAAGAAAACAAAAGAAAAAAAAGAAAACAAAAGAAAAAAAAGAAAACAAAAGAAAAAAGAAAACAAAAGAAAAAAGAAAACAGAAAAAAAAAGAAAACAGAAAAAAGGAAAAAAAGAAAACAGAAAACAGAAAAAAAGAAAAAAAAAGGAAAAAAAAGGAAAAAAAAAAAAACAACAAGGCAGCTACTCTATGAGTCCCATGTCCAGCACTACATTACTGGAGAAAGTTTCAGTTAAATTTCCTCAAAATCAGGGCTGTGAATAAAGGCGATGGACTGAAAACACTCTGTTTAAGACTGAATAATGAATAAGTTAATTCACTGTTAATGAATAAGTCAGAGGCTCTTCCCAAAAACTGTCTGAAAAAAGCCGAGCATCAGAAATCTCTAGGCATCAGTCAACCTTACAGTCAATTATCACCTTCAACAAAGTCACACAGAGAAGGCCAGTGTTACACTGCAACCAAAGGCAACCAGCCAACCAAACTAAAGAAGTTCTGACATATCTGCACTTCCCCGAGAGCTTTAATTCTGGGGAAGTGTATCTACAAGCAGTGGCAATCGGATTATTTTAAACAGCTTAGACAAAAGGAACACGCATTTCTTCTTGCATATAGAAATTTCGATACATTTCTACACCTAAGAATTTTCTGGTCTCATAGCAAAAGGTAGCAGTATCTGAAATAACAAATCTAATCATCTCTGCCTCTGAACAATTACTATTACACAAGAGTTTTATGACTTCTCACTTAAGGATATTACTTCCCCTGAAACAGGTCACTGCTTTAAATTACCCATATTCTGCTTTTCTTGAGAGAGAGACAACGCAGAATTTCTTGCCTCCAGCAGTTGGAACTTCCTATCTATATAATGCAAGCAAGCAAGGAATTCATTATCTTTCTAAACACAATATGATCTACCTGAAATTTTAATTCACTTGAACTTCTCAATGAGCCTCCCCTGAGAGAGTAGAACTCAGCGTTAAGTACATTTAGGAGAAGGAGTTAGGTCACACTGCACATTACGTCAGCAAACACGTTGCAGTGAATGAAAGGAGGTGAGCCTCTCTCAACTATCTGCATTCACTCCTTAAACAAAAGGGCATTTCAAGTTAATCCATATGATACACTAGTCTAACTAAAGCCTGGCAAGACTATTACATCAAACATAGCACAAGTTTTTAATAACTTATTTTGTTGATTAACAAATTTTTTCCTTGTTTTACAATGGTACTTCTAATGGCCATGTCCTTTTATGATCAAGTGTATTTTTCCATTAATCATCAAAGAATTCTTGGGGTCCACAGAGCTGACTAAAACAACAATATAGCTTTTCTTGTTTTGTTTATAAAAGACACATGTTCCTCACATTGTTAGAAATGTATTATCATCATACTAATATCTACAGAGCTCTGCCCGTGACGCTGGAAGACAATTTAAATTTACTGATTGGTCATTCTTACCAATCATTAGATAAAAAGACATTACACAGGAGGAGCTGGACATACCAAATAGAAGCAAAATGCCTCAGATAAATTAGTTATTCCATTAAGGGTGCTATTTGAGAAAGAATTCTTGAAGTCATATGGCTGAGCCTCTACAGTGGCGCCTGGGGGAAGCCCACGTCTGACAGAACTGCTGTCAGTAGTTACTACGATACATCAAGATGAACCTCTGTTTTTTTGAAGACAACTCACTGGGTTTTGTGAAATTTACCAGTTTTTAGGATGGAGGATAATTCTTGGAATTAGTCACAGCTACAAAAGACAAAATATTTACCAAAGAAAAAACCTGTATCAAGCTTTTGATAGAAAAATTAGACAACCCAACAACAATTTCAGATTCAGTTCTCTCTCTCATAAAAATAAATAGATAATCCTCCCTTTAAAGATTTTTTTTCACTGCAAGTTAAAGGACTTAGGGCTGGGAGGAAGGAAAGAGGTTGAGGGTTTCTTTCACCTTCTTATAATTAGGTGCTGGAATTTTCACAGTGAATCCATTGCTGATCCATTAAAATATATCTTCTCAAAGTTCATTTACTATCCAGAGAGACTGCTTCAGCAGCAAATCAGAACTGCTCCACAATTTGTTCAGACCTCATAATTTAGTGTTAATGAATTATTAATACAGTAATAAATAATTACATGCACACAATATTACAAAGTACATAAGCACCGTGCACAGCACACCTCCATGTACATGGAACTTTTCAATAGTTTAGCTCTTGTAAGCATGGGACCAAGAAGTCATCTGTTAAGCCACCTACATCAGAATGCTCCAGGTAAATTACTCGAAGTTTGTACATGATACTCAGGCATTGCAAAAACATCTCCAAATCATTTATTCCAACTAATGCAGGTGTAGCACTTGCTATACATTTTTTAGACTTTAGACTGTTACATGGTTCAGTTTTGTTATCATCATTCTGACAGCTTTACTGTAAAATTGATTGAAAAATAAAACCATCTTGAATGCCTTACCTCTATCAGATTCAAGTCAATGTATTGGGATCCCTATGGCTGACTGTAACAATGCCATCTTTACATCAGTGAAAATTTCATTAATGTAGAAAGTATTATTGTGAATTATTACCGATTTCATGAAGGTTAGAAGAAAACATTGGATTAGTTTTTTCCACACAGGGAACATATATGCTATGTCTGAAGTAGAAGATTATGTTTACTTCAACTGCAGCTAGTCAATTTCACATAAAATTTTTGCTATTGTATTTATAATCAATTATGTAAAATAAGAATACAGAAATCAGAGGAAAAGATAGTTTGGGAGGTACCTTTGGAAGTCAGCTAGTCCAAACTGCAGCTCAAAACAATGCTAAGGTTACCTACTTTACATCACCTACACTAAGAACTCAGTAGGTTCAAGGGGTCAGTTCCAGGCTGCTTCTCCACGCCCCTCCACTGGGTGTCTCCAGGATTTCCCACAGTGCCTTAGTAAATCCTCCACCCATCGCACTCCTTGTGCAAACCCAGGATTCTTCTATCAGCTATCAGCCCCCAGCACCATCTGCCCCTCCAGCTTTCTGGCTTGTGTTCTACCAGGTGGAACTCTGGAATATTTGCTGCAGGTTTTTGCTGGTCTGTTACCAAACTCTCTGTTCTTTTTTTCTGCTTAAGTATTGGGCCATCACTAACACAAGTCACCACTGCAAAGCAACAGCAATAAAGCATGTCAAACCAGCACAGCTCCCAAAAAAGTGCAGCTGAAAGCTTCCCTCCTGAACAACAAAAATTAATTAGGAACTGAAAGAGTACGAGCTCTTTAAGATAAGGTCTAAACCAACAGGAGACTTTTTTCTATTAGGAAAGTCCTCTTGAATAACAATTTAAAAAGAAGAAAAGCACAGAAAATATGACAAAAACTAACAAGATACAAGTTAATAACATACTGCAGAACCCAAACCTGTATTTCACTGGATTTGAAACAGTAAAAACTAATGTTCTTGAATTCTTAACATTTACATGAATCCTGGTTCTAATCTATCAGCAAGACCAAAACATTATGGTTTCCTTTAGGCCATAGCAGCACAGCACGTGTCTACCTATAATACAAAACACATTTTTCCATTTACTGGAAAACTGCTAAAATTCTGAAGCAATCTTTAAGTTTATTTGCTGTTATGGATTAACGCTGTTATAACATAATAAATGTGATGGGATTTTTATTAGATGTTTCTAGTGAGCATTTTAAAAATAAGTAATTTTGTTGCACTTTGATTTTCCATGTAGTAAACGAGGAGTTCTGTAAAATAGTCAGAAAGCATAACTGAAGAGATATATCATTTGAAAGATTTTAGAAGGCAAATGCGCCTTGTTAGCGCTTTGCCACAAGCTTCATAGCCTGCAAACACCAAACACATCAATATAACCTCAAATATTGGAAAAGAATAAGGTTTTCTTTTTTCTTTTTGCAAATAAGAGAATACAAGAGGGAAGGAGGGGGAGAAAAAAAAAGCAACTATCTCCCCCACCAGTAAACACACAGAAGGTGAAAAGTGGCTACAGAACATAAGAGACACAAAGCAAGGAGCACAGCCAGACCTCTTTCAGTTCCTCATTCTGGCCAGACAGGCTCCCTATACCTCACTTAATGGGCTCATTAGTGTAATCTGAGTCTACTTTTTGTGCTTGTCTAATTTCCTAGTGAGGCTCAGCTGCTGTTCTGCAAATGGATACAGAGGCTGGGGGTGATCGGTAAAACCTGGCTCGGGTTATAGTACTATGGAGGCAAAATTCCCAAATCCATTCTATGTCTTTGCGCAAACACCCTGAAAATGGAAAATTGCATCAGCATACATCATCAGAGAATGTATGACAGGATGTTCTTCTTGAAAAGGTTACCTGTCAGGTTCAAAAAGGATTTAGCACCTCCAGTATATTATTAAATTTTCATATGTAGCAGAAAAAAACCTGTTTACTCATGACATCCATTAAAAAGCCACAGAAGCAGAATAAGCCTGTAAAATTGACATAAGAGTTCAATACCAATTATTCCTTTCAGTTCAACAGCCTAAAAATGCAGTACTGTGTTGCTACAAGAGATTCTGAGGCTGTCAACTGCATTGGCAAAGTCCACTATCTGCTTCCCAGCAAACATGAGAGGATGAGAAGGAAAGAGAAAATTCTTGACACCATGGGGAAATCACAGGAGATAATGTAGACATGTAAGAGAAACTTCACTCTCATGACAAAGCCTTGCTAACCTACTTCCAAGATAAAAGTTCTGTCCACATCAAGGAGACTTTTTGGAGTAACACTAATGCCACTGTTTATACTACATCCAATCCATACATGGAAAGCTTTGCTTTCTAAATATTTGAATCTGCACTAAAAACAAACAAACCTGCAGAACAAATGCAGGTTTTAATGCCATTTCTTAATAAATCAGCAGCAAGAAAACACTAGCATACTTTCAGAGTTTCATATTCAGTTCTTCACAGAGGACCACCATAAGAATAGCTGTGTCCCCTAAGTAAAGCCAAAACACAGGAGCTGGATGGAACTCTATCAACGATGCCAGTTTTCCCAATGCCCCACCTGGAGGTAACTGAGTTACGGGACTAGAACAGCGATTGCCACCAAAACCTGCAGAATCTTGATCATGTGGGGTCTTAGAAAGGACTGGAATGCCAAATGAGTGAGCTTTTCTGTCAATCTCAGTTACCCCTTTTTCTTTCCACTCACTCACTAAGGCAGTCTGAAGTCTGTTTATATAAACTGCACCCCTAAATAAATACGCATGAGATGTATTTATAAAATGAATACAAGTATTACTAATTTCCTAAGCTTGTAAAGCAGTTGATATGAAAACTGCCAAACTGTAAGGATATCAAACACAGACATGCTTGCCAATCTGATAGTAAAAAGACCTTGTTTTGGCCGCAGTTAAAAAATTTGAATTCACATTTAAGCCTTAACATGACCTAGGCTTTGTAGTTTCTGGGATTTTGGGAACATCAGAAAAGAACACATTATTTGACATTTAGTCCTAGGTGATCTATTTAGATAGTTCATTCCAAGATAAAGACGATAGCTAGCTTTTTCTCCAGAAACTGCAAACTGGCCCCAGTTATAATTTAGTAATTAATTAATGATATAATTTTTGAAACAGAAAATGAAAGTGCTTCCATAGTTGAACAAGAAAACATATTCACAGACGTAGAGGAACATGGATTGATATACAAGAGGCAAGGATTTACAGCAGACCAAGCCCAACTCTGAATTAGCAGGTCTATAAGGCAAGTAAATTTTTTAAAAGCCTACAAGAAGACAAAATGGAATACATGGAATAACTATTTGTATATATTGTAACATTATTTTTTTAGTTTGAATTTAAATCAGTATTTTAATCAAAACCTATTAAACACAGCCTTTGACTTTGCTAAAATGTTGTATCAAGCTGGAACTGTTGATTAAACTCAGATTTAGATTATTTTCTCCTCTTTCTACAGTATTGTACTATTATGATGACATACATATTTTTAAAAAAATCAGTTGCATTCCACTCCAGCTTTATTGTAAAAAATTAATATGATCTACAAACAAAAATATAAGAATTATAAGGGAATTAATCCTGTCACCTGCATATTCTCTCCTGACCAATTCAATTAATACAGCACAGTAATATTAAAGATTCACTTACATTTGCATACAATTCTGTGAATTTAAAAAAAATGCTACTTTTTATAAATATGAACACTAATGTAAGATTGTGCCTTCTCTTTTTCATTGTAACTGTGGAATATCCACAGGAATGCCCATCAAGCAAAGGTGCCAGGAGGGCATAGACAAATCAAAATGTGTTAGAGATCCAAAGAAACCCCTCCGGATGAAGCAGAAAATATATACATGTTAGCTAAACACCAATGCAGAAACATACAGAGCATGGTAACAGATTACAAACATTAGAATGGACATTATGGAACGAGAGAAAGCATTGCTGGCCTTTTTCCTCATGCCAAATTAATCACAAAAAAAGAAACACAGGCACCCCCATCATCATTGTTTTTAACACAAATGTTATAACCAAACTAATTCCACTGTTACGCAAGTCTGAAGTAACCAGGTAGGAAGTGTTTCCTTTGGTTTTCCTACACTTGCTAACAGTCAGACCTATTTCACTAAAGAATTGCTTTCTATCACAAGTAAAAGACAAAGGGAAAAAAGACTGTGACAGAAACAGGTTGCTTGAATTTGAAGTGTTAGAAAATGTTATGGTGAGAACTGAGATAACCTCAGGTCTTCTGCAATCAAATAAGCCCTGCATTTGTTACACTCCATCTGTTTTGCTCAGTTTTGTTCAGGGACGTAATTATTTTTAAAATAAATTTTTTCCTTATGACCACTGAGTCTTTTCTGTAAACAACATTAATTCCCTTAGCCTTCATCAGTCATTTTCCAACATTCACGTGATCATAAGCCAGAACGATGTAACTTTAAGGCAGCTTTGGCTGTAGCTTTCTCTGGGCCTTGAATCCAAAAGTTCTTTGTATTTTCTGAAGTGTTTGTCCTCCCTCATCCCTTTTTCTTCTTGGCTTTCTATTTTACTTGGCTCTGTTTTGTGAGACAGGTCTGCATTAAAATCTATCTGACAGTACATCCAGCTGGCAAGAATACAATGGGAAACCTTCCTCCACTTGCACAAAACCATACAAAGCCACCACCACTGAAGACTCTAAAGGACAGCTGGAAAAACATCTCTCATGGTTTCATTTACTTATTTACTCACTTTTGAAAAATTACCCCTGTTCTAGATTATGTAAACAGAAATTATGGACAACAAAAATTTAACTGTATTAGATTAAGCTGTTCTAAAACAAAACCCCAAAGTTAATGCTATCCATGCACCTGCAGGGGAAATGATGAACAAATAAACAGTTATGACAGTATCCTCTAAAAGAAAACAAAATCCGCTGAATGAAAAAGGAATTGAAAATCTGAAGTAGTAATTTAATCATAATTATATTCTTTCCACCGAAAATGTTTTGCCCTCCACATTAATTTGGAGTTTCAAAATTAAGGTTGCGCTGGCTGATACTGATGGCCAGCTGATACATGAATGAGAGGCAGCAGTAACACAAAACTGGGAGGAGTGGCTGATACGCCGGAAGGCTGTACTGCCATTCAGCGGGACCTGGACAGGCTGGAGAGTTGGGTGGAGAGGAACCTGATGAAGTTCAACAAGGGCAAGTGCTGAGTGCT
>NW_009260022.1:2134827-2145264 GCF_000687185.1 Egretta garzetta
CTCCTTCTCTGGAGATATTCAAAGCCCACCTGGCCAAAGTCCTGTGTAACACGCTCTAGGAGAACCTGCTTTAGCAGGGGCGTTGGACTAGATGATCTCCTGAGGTCCCTTCCAACCCTTGCGATTCTGTGATTCTGTGATTGGATTGTTGAAAAATACTGAAACATAGATAGTTATTAATGAAGTGTTACTGTTGATAATATTAGAATCAAACCACGGGAATACATTCTGCAACCAATTTACCTGATTCAGAGTCTGATTTAATGGATGCCACTGCTATGTGCCATGAGAAACAACTTTCAGCAATTAAGTATAAAAGATTGTTGAAGATCAGCGAGAAAAGGATCAACTTTATGAACTATTTCATGATAACATGATAGACAAAGATAAATGTATTGTTCTGGTGCAATCCACTCTTCTGGTCATTCACAACATAAAAAGTATTCAAAAGAAAATTTTTTTTTTCACTTTATACTAGTATGAGAGATATCCATATTTTCCCAAACATTCTCAACAATTCGATGATTAAGTCCAAGGAACCAAAGTTGATAGTTTTACTGACCAAGCTCTTGATAAATTCTGAAATACTCAAAATGTTTGCAATCATCAGCTACATGACTACATAAAAAAAGAAAAAAAATCTGCCAAGTTCACACCAGATTATCAGGGTGTGCCACTTGGTAGAAGAAAAAAACCAACAGAAACATGTCTGCCAATAATACCTATTCAGAAGTCACAGAACCATCTACTGCCTTGGAATCACCAACTTCCCCTGACTTGAATCCATTGGCACGGTTCAACAGGTCAGGTTGGACGGGGCTTTGAGCAACCCAATCCAGCAAAACGTGTCCCTGCGTGTCTATGATGATGGGCTTCTCTGCCTGTTCCCACCTGAAAGGTGTCCCTGTCTCTGATACAGAGAGGTCATTACCTTTTGATCATTCCAGGCCCCACCTCACACACATAAAAGCACTTCACAGAGTCCCACTTTTATGAATACAGTGTGATCAGCAAAGGAAATACCAAAACTGATTTCCTGATAGTTACCAGTGTTTGTTCATTATCAAATCTAGAGCCATGAGGAATACTTCTGGAAATGGCACCTGTTAATCATCTACTTGGCAGCACAAAGCACCAGATGAATATGGGCAACCTACAGGCTGATCTTCAAAAATATGCCTACAGCAATGGTAAATCATAAGCATACAGGGGACAGACATTCCCCCAATTCTTCCAATTTGGATTTGCAACTGAAAAAGAAGGCTATATCACAACGTGCCTTTAAAAAAATTACAATTTAGAGGAAGATAAAATGATATTCCAGGTAAAGGACTACTGGTAAGATGACAAGTAGCTCATTCCATAATACTGGATCAAATTCATGCTTCACACAATTTTGTTATTTTAAGGGAGGCTCTGGAATCACCCTAAGGCAAATATGCAATTGAATGAAAGAGTCTTGCTATAAAATCTGGAGTAAATGTGAAGTAAAACAAGCAATTTGAGGGCTTTTTTTTGCAACATTTGAAGGAGCAAGAAGGGCTTGAGAGGATGCATATCCTCCCCAACACCTACAACAAAGTTGAGAGAGCAGAGGGCAAACTGCGTATACACAAAAGCTCTTGGGTGGATTCAAACATGAAATTTAAAGAAAACTATTAGAACTCATCACTATGCTTTCTTCATGTGAAAATATTCTTGAAATTAAATATTTATATTATAAACAGCTTTTAAAAACTCATTCATCTATGAAAATTTCAAACATACACTTCAGAAGGTTCAGCAACATAGCATTTGCCATCATGCATCTTGACATCAAAGTATTGTATTATTGGCTAAAGCTTCGTGTATTGACAACCATTGCTTAACTCATATGCACATTTATAAATTTTTTATGCAAAAGAAAATAAACGGTGTCGAATTTAGAGTGAGAGGTACCAAAACTCAACTTCACGTTTCTCTGCTGCCCCAGTATACTGAAGACATCTTTTTAGATGGCCATGTAAAAAAAAAAACAAACAAACCCCAAACCAACCAAAAACCAACAAAGTGCAGTTGGACAAATCTATTGTTCCTTGACGTAGACACACAACTTCTCTTAATATGCATGCAGTAGTAAATAGTTCCCTAGAAACAAGGGAGTCTTTGCCCTGAAGTGCTACCGTGCTGCAGAAAACAGCTATAAGATTGCACAACTGCAATATAATTAAAGTAGAATTGCAAGACATTCACAGAAAACACTTATCAAAAAAGCACTATATAAAGTGCAGCAGTTGGTTTAAAAAAAGTAATTTCCTTTTTTTACTTAATTCACCACCATTTTCTTTTTCAGGCAAAAAGAAAGCAGCTGCTTCAGACCAGACCACCAGAGCTACTGTACTTTATCAACACTGTGGAATGACACCCAGCTTCAAAACCTTCTGTGTTCCTTCCTTCCCAGTCATACAGTAGGAATAAATAATTTAATCAAGTACTCATCAGGAGAGGGGAATAGCCTATTAGTCTGTGCCTGCATTCCTTCCCCCTCACTTCCTTGCATCTCTTAGAACCCCAAATGAGGTAGAAGTGTATATCTTTCTTTTTATCTGTGTATTTTACAGCTTAACCAAAAACCAGCTCTATGAGTTTAAGAAAAAAAGAAACTTCTGAGTATCTTCAAATTCACACACAGCTTTCTAAAATTAAAAGTAAGTAAAGAACCAGTATAAACAGAATGTTGTTTGGAAAGGAACCAGAAAATTCGCACTGCGTCAGAAACTAGGAGAATGGCACTAAACCAATACCACTTTTAGAAAATCAGTTACCAGACACTTCTTCAATCCTCCAAATTAAACACCCATCTCCTTCTAAAAGATACCTATGAGCACACTTCCCTGTAATGCAAAACCATGAAAATGGCAGTGGGTTTTGTGGCTAGCTCATCTGCTGGTAAAACACATTGACGTTTCTTAAAGTACTTACAAAGTACCAAGCTACTATTGTTTGACAAATTTGTCCAAAGGTGGGAGGAACATTATCCTCAATCTGACTGACCGGGGCAGATTCTAAACAGAAAAACTTGTAAGGTCATCCTTATTTATTATTTCCATTTGAGCTGGACTAGAATCCTCATATACAACAAACACAAATGGAGTAGCAACTCGTGACCTTGTCAGACATCCTCATCCCACTTCTAGAGTTTTAACATAAATGTTTTAACAATGTAAAAGCTTGAAAAAATAAAAAGATATCAGTACTGCTCTCAAACACACAATACACCTGTGTTTGGCCCTAGAAATGATGGCATTTGCTTAAAAGAATGGGAGTTGCTGTTCTGAGGCTTATAAAATGCTGGATGCCATTTGCCTTCCGTTTCATCTGTCTCTGTGATTCAGTTGCCACACTGTCAACCATTTCTCTAAAAACCAAAACCAGTCATCACTCCCCCAAGAACTAGAAATTTACTTACTTACTTTTTTCTTACAGTGAAAGCTAACAGTATGGCATGGAGGCTGTAAAAACAACAACAAAAAAAAAAAAAAAGAAAGAAACCAAACCACAAAAAACTCCACACCCCAAAACACAAACCCTAAAAACCACTTTACAATATAAGAACTTAAGATTCATTTCTAGAATAGAGTGACTTTAGTTTCAGTGCAGAACACCCTACTTCTATATCTATGTCCCTCAGCAAAATTATGAGAGAATTGTTTGCCATATCCATGCAGTACCATGTAATTTTAAACTAATTCCTATGGTTTGTCATCTTAGAGTTGTCAAATCAGATTTTTTAGATCAATAGAAAACACTATCTCTCCCTCTGCATGTCTTTAAATTACTAGGTAATTGTTTGAATCTTGTGAGCCATTGGTCCTTCTGGCCCTGTCTCCAACTCAAAGAAATCCACAAAAAGTAAAGCATTATGCAGCAGAAAGTGCATAATTTACAACAATGTAGAAAAGCAGTATTTCTGAAAGGCTCTGGAAAAAAATTGTAATCCACAGAACAAAAAGGTGGAAAAGCACAAGGCTATGATAATTTCTGTACTCTCTTTTCACGATAGATAAAACTTCTTGGAAAGCAAGCGTCTGCAGACTTCATCGAGAATTGAATCAACTTTCTACAGCAGAAAACAAGAAACACTCTTAGTTTTGTAGTGCGTCACTGAAGTCCATTTCAAGCTTCTGAACTTCTCCAAATTACCATCTCAGATATACTGGTGCACCGCGTTTCATGAGAACACTATGCGTCTTATCCCTAAATAGAAAACCACTGTGATTATTTAGACATAAAATAAATGCAGAAACTTCTGCTAATAAGCGTAGAACATCACAAATCCAATCTCTGTTTACTTAGTGCAGCAAAACCTCTGGAAGTCATTATTTTATTCCTTTTCATCATCCATGAAGTAGTACATCATCACTACATGGAAGGAAAAAACTCTGCTTGAAGTCAGTGAAAGGAGAAAGACTCAGCAAGACGAAGATAAAATTTGCCTGTAGGGATTGGGAGACGGAAGGAGAGTGAAAGAAAGAAAGACAAAATAACTGATCATGGCTCTTTGGTGCTCCAGACAATGGACTCTTCTTTCATTCAATTTATTACATATAATTAACAAAATATTTTTAAGCCACAGAAACTGCTACAAAATATCATTAAATATCATCTCTGAAACATCATTAAGTATTAAACACAAGTATCTACATCCTCAAAGCTTTAAATCACGTCTTCTCTACAACAGTCTGTCTTACAAAAAATAACTGGAAATTGATACGTCACTTGAAGGATATACAATAGATTTAAGTCTTTAATATTATAAAGGTAAAAAACCATACCAATTCTTGTTGGTTTTACTTAATCATGCATTCTTTAAAAGTCCTCCATGGCATCAGTCTAATTCTGAAATATCTTTTCCCACCTAAAACTGAGTGTCATCTAATTAATGAAGCGAGTAACATGGGAGTAAGTTGAAGTCTCTTTTTGTAAAAAGAGCTGTATACTCTTTTTAACATGGGAAAATATAGTAAATCCTTCTTAAAAATATATCAGCCTGCAAACCGAAAAAAAGAAGCTTCTGAGAATTAGGATCTATTGTTGAATCCAAATGTAAGTTAATTAACATATTTTTCTTAATAAATGTGGTATAACTTATAGAGCTCAAAATTATCTAACATAATATTCCACTAAGTCATGTAGTTGTATCCTTTGAAATCTCATGCACAAGCTACAGAAGAAATACAGGCTGTGTTGATCAAGAATTTTGAATCCAACAGTGACAGGACTGACTGCAGGCAGAGGTCAAGCAAGCTGCTATCTTCTATCCTCTAAGACATGAGATCAACAGAAGCTCAACACAACCCATCACCACCACTGCTCTACACAACAGCTGGAGTCCGAGTCCAAGTCCCAGGACAGCAGTACTGTAACAGAAAAGGAACTGTATTTTTACCAGGATAGAGAGAGGAAAAAATAGATTGCAGCATGCAAATCAGTGTCTCCTACCCAGTAAGTGGCTCTATTCCTGGATGAGATCCCTCTGATTGTGCTGAACCTGAGATCTCTATTTTAAATAAAGATCTTTCAGGTTCTGATGGATTGTTAAGGAAGACAGTCACCTTCACAGCACCCTTAACATGAGACAACTCCAAATATGAAGTTCCTTCATCCCCATGCTCCTTCTATAGCCACGTTTACCTAAGCAATGCCTCCATGTATTATTTTCCTCAGTAAGCATCACCTCACTGTAACTGGTTTTAGAGCCCCACTCTCTCCTTTCTCTTTGGTTGGCCTGTAACCAACACTAGAAGTACCCTATCTGGTAATTTCAGCTCCTGAATAACAACCCTCCTCCTCCCCCACCAATATCTAGTTAGGAAAAAAAATAATAATTAAAACACCCTGTGCACCAGATAAATAAATCCAGTAAAATTTGTAGAAAATCAAAAGGTTTTTCCACAAAACACTGCAAAGCCTTTATAAACACCTTGTAGCTACACAAGATATCATTAACTGCTTTCCTCTGCCTCTGACTGTACTGATTAATCTGGCTATTCATATTAAGAACTTTGTAGGTACTGCAAATCATCACATTTATTTCAATTCCTTTGAGGTTTTCTGCCTGAATAGAAACCTTACTGTAACAGAAGCGTTGCCAGATAGAATTGGGAAGGGCAACCATCGCAGTGGGTGGAGGCAGCAGCGTGAGAATAAGTCAGAAGGGAAGGGTAGAGACACAAGGGTGGCTATGGTAAGAAAGATGAGGCATGGAATGGTCAAGAATTACTAACAGAAAGAAAAGAAATGCAGCAAATGCAGTAGGAAGGGGAGGATGCAGCCCTTGTACCATCAGTTATAGCCCATTCACTGATCTAGAAGGTTTTTTTATACACAGTAAAAATATTTGGGCAAAACACTTCTCGGGGATGTTGTAAATATTCCAAGACATACATTATACATTCAGGAAACCTGGAGATATATTCATGAACACAGTAGGATTTCAAATTGCATACGTAAGCACAAAAAAACCCTTGTCAGTGGCATTGCAGCAAGGTAAATCGGTATCTATAAAAGTATTGTAAAGTTATATGCATCTTAAAATGAGATTAAAGTGGGTTTCAAGATCGTGTTTGTTATTTGGGTATTTTTCCTCCATAATATCTTCTCACTGTATTATCCACTAATTTTCATACTAGGATAATCTGTACAGTAAATCATAGTTGTCCAGATACAAAGCCAAACAGGGAGTCAAATGCAAAGGGCTTGCCTAGTTTTTTCCAGGAACCCAGGCAGCAAGACTTGGCAGTCTCTCAGGAATACTCACAAGACAGCCCAGAACTAGAGACAGCCTGCCTGCTGCTGCTTTGGGCACAGCATAAATCACATCAGCTCTCTATACCCTGGCCAGTATGCTGGGCATGGTACCAGGCCCTACGGCATCCCAGTGCTGCCGGCCCCCGGATGCAAGGAACAGCCGCTAAAGAATGGGTGCTCCTGCCCGCCTGCAGAAGCAGGTAATGCTGCAAGGGCACAGAGGGGCACTTTATGTCTCTTGGCTACTCAGGCCACTCTGTCTAGGATATGGGAATTTTAAACACAAATTGCATGTCCAAAAGTTCAGGATAACATTGGATAATGATTTTGCAAATGCATCATCAGAGAAAGACACCATTTCAGGCTAAAAGAAAAATAAACTCGGTCCATACGTCAATAATCTCACCAACAGCATAATGACCCAAGAGGATCAACTAAATGTGTAGATACAGGAGCGAATCCCATTTAATATTGGTCACAAATACGTTATGAAAGCGCATATTCTCAAAGAGGCTTGCTGGAGCATTGCTGTTGTTTTCTCTGAAGTTGTCGAACTACAGGCAAGGAAATTTCATGGTGTGACTTTCAAAGAAAGAGTCTAATCTTGACAAAGAACTTGACAGAATGTCTAATAACTCTTATTAAACTTACCTGCTCACATATGAAAATATATTCAAATTTCCGTTGTGATTTTTTTTTTCCAGAATGCAACAATTGCATGCAAGATGGTTTAATTTTTCTTTTAAACTTCTGTTTTACTACTGAATTTCTAGAGTGAATTACTTCCAAGACTTTTAAGAAAATTATTTATACAGAACTTAATACATTGCATAGGAAAACGCAACCTGTATTTAGAAATGTGAGAAAGGGTTTATCTCCTATCTGGAAAACAACTAGTTAACGGTGACAAAAACCTTAACAAGAGGAATAAGACAATTAACGGGAAACCTTCCCTGGTAACAGACCAATGTGCTTTGGACACAAGTGCTTCCACCAGCACAACCACTCAACTGCTGAGACTACTCAACTCTCTCTGAGGAGCGTGATGTCCGTGATCATTGACAAATATATCCCTGTCCTGGGCTGAGTTTATGATTTATTTCAACAGGAGAGAAAAACCTTTTTGAAGATTAAATTATACCAGTCTTCTCTCCATGTGTTCTGGATTGCATGCACATATGCAGTCCCAAAGGACATGCTGCAGCAGGCATCCAACTTAGTGTCCCTATAAAAAAAAAAATTAAACGAGGACATATGTGCTTCAAGGATTGGATCCAGGGATAGTATGTTTCCTTGGACTGGAATAAGGTGGAATGTCTTCTACACGCTATCACTGCTTATTAGGAGTAAGTATTTATTAACAATAAATTGGATTTGCTTATATGAAGAAAAGCAAAGTATCTTTTCAGCACTACCTCAGAGGTTCACAATGCCTCAAACAAGAGAAATTATTTAAATATATATATATATATAGAAGGCAAAACCTGTTCATGTCAATATCATACTGCTGGTAATAAAACCTTTAATTAACAAAATCTATTTAAAAGCCCAGGAATTTGTTCACATCTCATACTAATTATCTGCACTTTGCATTTCTTTTAACGTGTGTAATTTTAAAATCAACAATTTGTTTCACTCATTTCCATTTCTCTCTGTTGAACTTCAGCTACAAACACTGAATAATGTTTTAAATATGAAAGGGGCAATGCTTGCTTTTGTGTCTCTTAGGAATAATATGAAAGTATCTATCAATGCCTAAGATTTACACAAATCTTGTCTTTTTATCAAATGTGTGTTGGTATAAACTTTAGCTAAATACACCTTTAGAGGATCATTTAAAAAACACAGTATTTTAAAAAATGTGTAAGAAAGGGGAAAATAAAAAGCCCTAGATGGAACTATCCTCTCAAATCCCTAACACAGACAGGCGGAGTGCGGGTGAAGACATGAAACCCCTTGGACTGGCTGATGGCCAACCTGGCCTTGGCAAATGTTGCAGCACCCCATGCACACCTCCGACCGCCCGGAACGTCAGTGTGCGATGCACACAACAGAGCTCTGCCCTCCCACCCTGACACACCCTTTTCCGTCAGGACCAGGCAAGGAGCCAGTGTGTTTCTCACAGAGCGATCAGAGCCAACGTACAGATGGATCCTTCCTATCTGCCTGCAACAGCTGCACCTGGCCAACAACAACGACAATGCAGCAACTGGTCAGATTCTAATGAAAAGCAGATTTTCAGTCCACTTAAAAGCTAGGAGACGTTTCGACAGACGCACTATTGACATGAAAATGGCAGTGCCAGAACCGCCTTACATTCCGTATGAAAATTCACACCTTAATAGTGCTGTGGTGCTATGCATCAAACAGCAAACATGCCTTTACAGTAATTCATCTTACAAAGTACTAAGAGTTTTTGGGGGGTTTTATTGCTAACTCACACACATATATTTGCTCTAAAAGAAGTTCAACTGGAAAAAAAAAAAAAAATCAGTCTTTCCTTCCACTACTTAATTTTGCTTTTTGCATCCCACTCAACCTAGAAGTCTTTTTAATATATCCCAGAAACAACGAGCTATTTTGGTAACAAGGAAACATTATATAGACTGGAGTCCTCAAGTTAAATGGCAAAATCTAAATTTACAGAAGTAGGGGACAAGTGTACTGAAATTAATTTTCTTGATGAAAAACTTCCCACTGCCTGACTTTTCATAAATCCACCATGTACTTCTGTATAAGGGTTCATTCGCTTTCCTACCAATATTTTTTTGAGGTTGAAGCAACACCACTCACATGGAAAGCACTAAGCGTGCTTTTCTAAATTACCACTCTTTGTGTAAGTCACAGCAAACCAATTTGGATAAACAAAAAAACTTTGCTTCTACCCAAGTACAAGATGGGATGCAAGAAGTTTAGAATCAAGGTAACAGGGCACATAAGAACAATTAATGCGTCAGGTTTTTATTTTCTGCACAAGTACCCAGCGGATGAGGCTGCCCGAGATGAGAACATACTGTTCTTCCCAGCTTTTCCTGTTGCTCGCTCTCCTCTGTGAGCTTCTTCCATCTTCCTACAGATATGGTCACCACTGCTTAGCAACGAAGGGGACATGATGGCACAGAGGCAAATCCTCTCTCTAGAGCTCACCCTGCTCCACCTCCACAGCTGCAAACTATCTTTCATGGCAAATTAAGAAGAATATGTTTTCTTTGTTGCATCAGAGATACCAAGTGGGACCTCAGATGTAGCTTGGTGGGAGCTGAATTTTCTTTCCTGGGTGGGTGTGTGGGGGAGAATTTAACAAGCTGGAGACTAGGAGAACCTTAGACTCGCCAGTAAAACAGCTCCCCAAACGCTAATGCCAGTTAATTAAAAAAAAAAAAACAAAAAAAAAAAAAAAAAAAAAAGAAAAAGCCAGGTGCCACGGTGATGGAGAAGAGAAGAAAGAGAAGGGAATCAACCGAATACACTACCTACTCTTACCCGGTGCTCCAGCCGTCCTCCGGGGCGAGGCCGGCGAGGAAGGGGCAGAGGGACTCGCGAGCGGCAGCGAAGAGCAAAGTCCGGGCAAACCCCCGCAAAGGAAAGGCAATACTCACTCCTCCCATGCCGCAGGTAGGGCTCGACTCCGCGCTGCAGGGCGCCCGC
>NW_009260022.1:2145684-2158638 GCF_000687185.1 Egretta garzetta
TCGTTCGTCATGGCCCTTCTCTTCTGCTGTTCTTCATTCACCTTCAGTGCGACATGGGTTTCTGGGTGGGAGTCATTCCTTGCTCTCCTTGGGTTGTAACATTTGCCCACTGAGCTTTTCAAAATGCTTAGGTGCGGTTTTTTTGCTGGCGGCTAATTGTAGTACTTTTTGAAAGTCTTCTGAAAATCTCTCTGAAAGCAAGCAATGAAAAATGAGCTAGTCTGCAGCTCAGTGCGAGTGGGGTATGTGCTATTGTACTAAAGGAAGTGCCTCGGAGTTGTTTTCTTGGACAACAGACAATAGTTCTGTACAGATTCTAGGGGAAGATAGGCACTCAGCATTCAGGCTCTACAGCTCTATTTCTTACAACGTGTATCTAAAACCATTATGGATAGCTAGCCGCAGCCAAAACCACACCTAAGCTTAAGTTAAAATGCTCAGCCCCTAAGTTAAAATGCCAGCCCACCAAGGCTCCTCTGCACCTTCACCATCAGTGCTTCACATTCCTGAAGGCCTCCCGCTGTAGCCTGGGTGCACTGTGTGCGCTGGTTCCCCATTTTGATGTTCTTAGAACCTCAGTGGACGTAGAAGGCTGCATGAATTAGTCATGTCTGTAGTTTTTGTCTGAGGTCATAGCATAACATAAGTCACTGGAAATACCTTGAATTCCCTGCTGCTTCAGAGCCAGGAAGGGCAACAAAGGGTAGGTTTTATGTCAAGAGTATGAAAATTCAGCATATACCTGTCACAACAGAATAATAATCCAAGTCATAGCAATTGTTTTCTTCATCTTTAGAAATAATTCTTCCCCTTCTTTAGAACTAAGAAAAATACATTAATGAAATCCAAAGAAAATGTGATTGGTCTTCTGTGCTCACATTTGCTTGCCCAAAATCTGTCACTTTTCCTGGTGCAGCACCAGCATACCGCGGCAGGGAGGAAGAGGTGCTTCACTTCTTAGCACAGATAGTGGGCTGCATGTTTCTGTAGCACATTTGGTCCTTTCCCCAAGTTGTGTCAGATTTGGTACAAAGCCACACCAAGCCTGCATGAAACAGTATCTCTATAGTCCTGTCTGACTGCCAGAAACTAGCTTCCTGGTTGGATTTTCTCTTCATTTAAAATTATTATTATTATTATTATTATTATCATTCCTGGTTGGATTTTCTCTTCATTTAAAATAAATAATAATAATAAATTGCACTTATTCCCTGCAGTATAGTAACAGTACTTGATGGCTTCAGTCTTGTTGCTCTGAACAACGTATATTCTAAGAATCTGCAATTTAGCAGGGGAGACAGTGACTCTAAATGAAACCTTTTAGATTTCCGTATGCATAGAAAGTTGAATGTTAAACTGGAAGAGATCACATGCAGAGGGAGAATTTTCTTTTTTTGTTTTTTTCTCTTTTGCTCTCAAAATGCAACCTTATAAAAATTTTTCCCCCTTTTTACTATGTTCTTTTAAGTTGTTCCCAAGTGTTTTCCTTATCATTTTGATGTTTTAGTGCTGATGAACATTTGCTTTCTGATTGCCTTGGCTATGTTGAAATCTGTAATATTTCAGTATCCAATGTTACTGGAATAGTCATGTTTGTCTTCCAGACAAGACAGGCCTGATATATTCCAGATAACGATGATTGTGTAGTCGGCTAACAGTGACAGCACTTTTAAAAATTACTGTGCATTACACAACCGATAGGTTTCCTTATGACACAGAATGCTAAATTAATATTAAATAAGTAATTTGTTATATTAAATTAAATAGGTCATTCAAAAGCGTCCCCACACAGCCGTGGTGGTTTTCATCTGTTTGTATAACAACATCTATTGCGATGGGGTCTGGATTCATTACTAGGCTGCGATTACTCAGTGCTAGTTGCACAGATAATGAGTACAGACCACAGCTAATTTACTTATTTGGTCCCTGTTTTCATGCAGACAAAGTCTTAGTCATGCCCCATAATAATAATAAAGCCATTGTTACTGTTTAATACAAGTAATAGGATCATAAGCCAAATAACTAATTAATAAGTGAAAAGCGGTGGGGTTTATCAGATGGTACAACCTGTTTCCAAGAGAGAAGACAGAGTGAACTGCAATAGTTAATATCGTAACACCACTCAATGTTCAAAGGGGATATAGGTTTGTAATCAGTGCATTTCTTAACAGCTGCGTTGCCACCTGGAGAAACACAGCGATAGTACTGTTTGTAATCTCATTAATCCTATTCATATGGCAATGTGCAGCTTACTTTAGGTATACCGTGAGAAAGTAAAGCATGGAGACAAATGTGTGCTGAATATAAACATATTGGAAGAAAAATGTCTAGTACGTATCTTGATATAAATGAGCCAAACTGAAGTATTAACAGAATGAAAATCACTGTAGTTTGTTACCAGCATCTTTTCTCCAAAAGTTAAGAAAGAATTTTTGACCCATTTTGTCGTTTAGTTCCTTATCTACTTTCCTACTTACAATAGATCATCCGGAAGAACAGAAGAGACTTACCCTCTGCCCACGCTTCCTGCCAAATAACATTATACCGCATAATGCATTACTGTGCTAACTTTTCATTCACGGACAGGATGAGCAAGGAGATGGTCAATAATTGGCTTCAGAAAGTCTAGCCTCTTGCATCATACTTCCAGCTTGGCATCAGGCCGTGTTAAAGTCACAATGCTTGCATTAATGCGACGGTTTCCTCACAGGGAGTGAATCTATGTGAAATTAAAACGATCCCATTTTCTTCTCCAGCAATCTTTGTTTCTGCCAGTCATGAAATATTGGTGTCTCAAGAGCTGCTTCACTGGTGTCTCTGCAGTGAGTCAAGATCAGCAACTTCCTCAATGCCTGTCAACAGTCAGAAACAATTTTTCATTGGATTTTTTTTAACGTGTATTTATATTAATCCTCCCTTCATTAGTCAACAGTTGTCATTTTTCTTTAAAACTTGTACTGTCAGACTTCACTACTTACACTGTCCAGTTAGGTGTTTCTTTCTGGCATTATACTCTCTGCCTTCTGGTTTTCTTTACTGTAGCTCCTCCTGTATTTTAAGATAAGCCATTCAGATGGCACCTTGGATGAAAATTGTCATGTGTGTGAACTCATTCTGCCATGACAGTGGTCTAAGAATTCAACATGGTTTTTGATGGTATGAATCAATAATAGCATAGAAAATACACATGCCAAAATACGCAGTACGTAGAAGTACCATGACATGAGACACTGCTGCAGCAGCCCCATGAACTAGCTAGCTTCAGCCAATTCTGAAGTGCTGTTGCATCAAAACTGCCTACTAATTGTAGAAGGTAATGATGTGTTGCTGGCTCTGTGATTCCTCTGCTCTTCCACAGTATATCTGCCATTGGCTTGGGCCGCAGAACTAGTGGACTATTATCACTGAGGTAATAAGATCTTTCAAAATCTGCTAATGAACTAGAACGTGCCTATGAAATTGTCTAACTTAAAAAAATACTGGAAAAGTAAACAACAGTCAAAATTTGCAGTTAAAACTTTTCCTACAGTACATCCATTTCAGTTTAAGCAAAAATTAATTTCTTGCTATGCAAAGCAACCTAGAAGGCATATCTGAAAGGTCTCACTGAGCTGCAGTGTCACTGGGTTTTGTATTGCTTTTTTTTTTGGTCTTGTTATGAGTGATTAGGCCAACACTGTAGAGAAATCAAACGATTTAGTGCAAAATCTCATTGGATTGCTCGACTCTTGTACAACTGATAATCAAATGTTGCATTGCAAACGCATTCTTTTGCCACGTCGTTATAAATATCAGAACAGGTGAAGTGGATGGCAAAATGTATTGTGTAGAAGTGTCATAACTTGCACTTAGCCAGGTGTTTGAAGACTGGATCCCATTCTGTCTTTTCCAAGTAGAGCCCTTATCATCAGTAATCTCAAATACCTGTAGACCAGCCAGTTCTTACAGACAAGCTCAACAGACAGTTAGTTTAGCCATGTACCATCAGATGTCTTTTCCAGATTTCAAATTATTTGTTCTATTATTTTCTTACCCCCTTCCATTTCATTAACTCTTTCAGCTGTGGGGGCAGTAGAACAGTTTTCCACAAATGGTCTCACAAAAATGCATTTGTTAGAGTAACGCCAGCTGCAGTTTTCTATTTCCCTTCTTAAAAAGCAAAAGGTAAAATGTGCTACACAGTGATAAGCGACAAAAAATACAGCATCAGTGATTTAAAGAGCTCCTTGGGCAATTCCTTTTACACTTGGACACAAGACTTAGATCTTTAGATATTAAAAAGATAGAAGCTTACTTTCAATGTTCAATCCTTTAAATGTTACCAGTGAATACAGATGTTTAAAGATGTTTAGGCCTAGCACACTAACATCTCAACTATTCTGTTTCATTTTGAATAATAATAGAAATATTAATACAGTATTTCTGTATCATAACTGATTAGTTTGGCCTGCATTATAGTACCAGATCTCACCTGGATATGACTTGGATTTTGGATGTATCTTACCAGTTATGTTACAGTGGCACATCCACATGAAAAAACTTCTGCATCGCTTTATATGCCATTATAGCCATGAGGATGGAATATGAAAGACTGGAAAGTTGTGGATAGCTGAAAAATATTAATAGTGTTTTAATTGATATTTTAAAAGCACTTTTAAGTAGAAAAAAACCAAAGATATATTTTCAACAATATTTTTTTAGTAGGAAATCAAGAAAATATATCTACTCATAAAATGCTTTGTCTCAATCTCCCTTTCACAGCCACATTGATGTGAGCATTTATCTCAGTTTCCAACATGAAAACACACACAGTACAGATAAAGTTGGATCTACTTTACATATATGAAATGTATACTTATATTTTGACTTAAACCTTAAATAATCATTATTAAAGTAATATTGAAAATGCATTTAGGCAGATATAAGGTGCTTTAAAAAAATTATTTTTTTAAATCAAGTCTTTCCCCAGCTGGTCTTTTTTTCCCCACAGTTTGACTAATTTTTCTCTCCATCAGTTTTAATTGTACTTGAACAATTTCTGTCTGTGATTGAGAGAGAAAGCCAATTGTTATTGAAGCCAAAGGCAAAACTTCCCTGAAGAGAAAGATTTTCATAGAACTGTACTACAAAGAAACTAACTGCTTATTTTAAAGAAAGTGTCTAATTTATAAATTACATGTTTCCTTAGCTGTCCACCTACTGTAGTTTATTGACTGTCCATTATGTTGGTTTGTAAAGCAAACCATGTCTACGAATCACATAAAAAACCTTGGAAACTTTAACGACTTTATGCCCACAATCGCCGCAAGAGGGCAGCCTTATCTAACAGTTAAATTTAATACAAGAAATAAAATATAAAAAAAATAAAAAGGCCTTTCTAAGGGAGTGGGGAAAACCCTATGGAGAGTTTAGTGAGAGACAAAGCTATTAAATTATCTAAATTGTCATTTTAGGGCTGTTGAGGCATATCTAACTTAAAGCATTAAGTCTATATTGATGTTTTCCTAAAACAGCTCTGTTGACATTTCCTCATAGTCTTAAACGTTAACATAATGTAATTAGGTCACCAGAATTACAATGCTTTTTTAGCATTGTCTAGTAAACCAGGTTTGTTTAACCAAGGCAGACTTGCTAGGAGGAGCAATGGAGCCTAGTTAACACATCCTCAAGCAAGAAGAACATTCCCCCACCCCCTTTATTTTATCTTCCATCTTACCACAGTAAGGTCAGGTTTTCTAATTTTGTTGATAGGGAGCCAATATTGACAAGAGTGTTAGCTACTATGTCCAGTTCAATTACTACTGATATGTCTGTGATGGTGTCAGTGATAACATTTACATGGTAAAAAGTCTGTAAACAGTGGATAAAATTATTTCATTTACAAATTGTCATCTTTAAATTGCCACAGAGATGTCTATACATCTTCTAGTGTGTCCAGAAGGAAGGAATGCCACTTAAAAGTGTCAGAAATTTACTTACTATAGGTGTGTGTCTGTTGTAAAAGAAGTATTGCTCCGCCAAGAGATGGTAACATTTTCACTCATCTGCTCCCCTACTACTGACAACAAAATTCCCATTTACAGAAAATTTGCACTGATTCTAACTTCCTCTGTTGACATTTACATTTTCTAGGTTTCTCTTTTGCTATCAGGGTACAGTGTTTGGGTACAGTGGATTGGACTGGTAGTGGGATACTTGTTTCAAAAGCATTTTTAAGATACTACTTTTGACTGTGCCTTAGCCAGGAGGAAGGCTGTTGGTGTTTTTAAATGTTAAAGCAGTCCGGCTGAGTCTCTATTTCTGGAAAACCATGGTTTGGAACAGGATATTGAAATTTAGGCAGGGCAGACTTTGTCTCTGGGGATCCACTCAAATTAGAAGAGCAGCAACTTTTTTAAGCAGCAGCTTTGCATACTTTGCATATGGCCACTGAAAATTTGTAGCTGTAACTGCTCTGCATTTTTTCAAAGCAGGGTGTAGGTCTCATTTCATCCACTCAGAAACTGGGAAAAAAGCAAAGCAAGTTGCTCTCTGAAAATGGGAGTCTTGGGAATTTGCCAGGTATCACACTAGAAATCTGTGCCAGTGGCAGACAGAAAAATTTAGTTCCCCAGGATAGCATTCAACTCTCTGCAGAAGACTTCTCCCTCTTTCTGCAATACCTGGAATCATCCACTCCACATTGCCAGCTTCTACAATACTTTTCACTACTTTAATGCAACTTAGTTATATAAACTATATTAAAATGTCACACATGAAGTCTTAAAAAAAAAAAGTACAAGTTCTCTTATCTTTTTTACATGTTTTGTTCTGTTGTTTTAAAAACTGAGTTAATGAAATAAAGCCTGTTAATCATACATTGAATCAGAGGACTAGGAATAGCTAAATACAGTGGTTGGGATCTACTTTGTGCTCACGCACAGCTACTTCAACAGCTGCTTTTGAAGACTACTCCTGAAGTTTTGCTTCAGGTGGATGAACCATACAGATTGATTTAATGCTCAGAGGAGTTCCAGAAAACCTTTGTCCTCCATTTCACACATACCTCTACAGCCTTTCTGTCAACCTACTGGAACTTAAACACAAATAAATTATATTATCACTCATCATCCCCATAACATTTTACTTGCAATAATGGTTGAAAGAAGATTGAGGAACACCATCATACAGAATATGTACTTTGGTTAAAAAGACAGGGCTACTGAATCTTTAACCAGGATGTTTATTATTTAAATATTAGCACACCATTGAATTGTGCTATATACCAAAAACCAGAAGTTATCTTTTAAAGAATTTGTTTTAAAAAACTCCTTTGCTGGATTCACTTCAATTTTTCATTTTACTAGTTCTGAAGGCATCACACATTTTCAAAAGGCAAAATGTGTGTGAAATATGGTTATGTTTGGAATGGGGAACTTAATGCAGCAGTAAGGTGGTAATATCCAAGACAGATGTTTAACAAGATGAAAAGAATTCTAGAGTACATCTTCCACAAGTCACTGATTTGAAGTTTATGTGGAGTACTATATGGGGAATGGCAACATAGCCCAAATAGGGGCCAGTAAATTTCAGTTTGTGCAGTTGTCAACAAAACAAAACAAAAAAAAACAACTGGTGGCCATCATATTTATGCAAAAGTTCACCAGAAGAACTTCACCATCAGACCTTAAGCTATCTACACACTGGTTTTGTGCCCTTAGAAAGAGATTTGCCTCCCCTTCACTCCTAAAGAAATATTTTTAATAATAATTTTCAAATACTGACCTGTCAGAGTATTTTATGGAGCCAGCGGCACCCTTCTGCAGCTGCCCTTCTTGGGATGGTTCTGGGGCACAGAGAGTGGTCTGACAGCTACGTGAGTTGCTGGCCTTTACGTCAGCTCGCTCCCCAGCATTTGGGAAGGCATTGTGCTGGCTGCGGCCCTGTGCACGCTCAGTGTGAGCAGGAGCTGTGCTCACCTCAGAAAAGATGGCAGTTCCGCATGGCATCTTCCTGTGCATTTCTTGTCTGCGTATTCAGCCTGTTACGGAAGTGTCCCTAGGAAGTACCAGCTTTGCTGGGCAAATTCAACACAGCAAACCTATTCAGACCAGTGGGTCGGGGCTTCTGCGGTGTATGGGAAGGGGCTGTAAGCTGCAAGGGACAGGCTACAGCGTGCAGTCTTCCCAGGATAGTGGCAGAAGCTGAAGTACTCTTCCTAGAAAGGTTGAGTACTGTAGTTTCCAGCAATAGATGTGTTTATATGAAGGAGGTGGGGGTAGTGGTGGTTAGTTTTTTGGGTTTTTTTCCCCATGAAGCTTTAGTTTAGTAAGTTTTTTTCCAACTCAGGTGTGGTCTTAGCAGAGGCAGTTTGAACAGACCTTCTAAAGAGGCATTTCAGACTGTTCCGGAACAAAAACTTCTTCATGCGCTTGCAAACTCTGTCTTTTGCATTGTCTGGCTTTCTTTTGGAGTAGCTTTGACTACACATAACCAGGGACTAACTTTCTCTATTCCCAAATTTAATGTCTTTAAAGATCAGACATCATGTTGTTATTATCTCAACACAGTATTGTACACTATCTATTGTACAGTATTATCTATTGTACAGTATCACAAATGGACAGAATCCCTGGAATAATGAGACAGGCACGAGTTTAGCACCATCATTCTAGCCAGATGGGGTTTTCTTCCTCAGGTTACGATCTCGGGATTACTCCTCGAGTCTGAAGTCATCCTCCTCTGAGGTGGCACCTGTTTGGGACCTGTCTATGTCACATGTGCAGAAACACACAAAGCAAACAGCTCTGATGCAGTGTTTTGGCTCACTACACTGGTAAAAACATCTCTCCCCTCTCATCTATTTTTAGAGGATGCAAACCATTAGAGAAAGGACACATGTTGGCTACCCTTTTCAGAAAGAAGGGTAGGAAGCTAGGCAGAAATGTCCCCAACATCCATCCCAAGGGTGTAAGACATGCCCTGTTCTGACATGGGAAATTGTCACAGATTTCACTGATTGATGAAAAGTATTTACCAGCATTTCCTATACATAACAGTGAAGGCAAGACAAGTTGTACCATTCCTTTGTTACCAAACCAGTAAACACCTTGCCAAACCCACTGTATATTAGGTCATATCCAGTATCATGTACAAACATCCACTTCTTTGTTCTGATTTTGCAAAACTGTAGTCACACATGCTTTGCTCTGTGCCTGGTGCGTTTCTGTTTCATTCCTTAAAATGAAGTCTGATCTGCAGCCATTGTCTTGTCTGTCTCTCTGTACACTCAGATTCTCATCTTAGTTACAGATGTAGCTGCACCAAATAGTACATTATTACTCCTGATTTATGTAGTGTAGCTAACTTCTAAGAAAAGACTTCAGCCATTCCTATGAAATACCAAGGGAACCTCTCTGAATCTGAATCGCTCCCTGAACCACTTTTGTTGAATAGAAGTAGTTCAAAGAAAACCATCACTGATTCAAGAATAAAATGAAAAAAAGTGACAGTCATTTCCATGCCTTAAGTCACAGACATAACTCCTAAGAGAGGAAACTTTAAACATCCTATGTAAATAGAATGGTAAATGTATTGAAAATTGTTTTTAAATCAGAATGAAGGTAAAGTTGGATGACTTGACCTTGAATTGTAAATTAATTTTTAATCATAACTTTTAGTGTCACAGATTATTTTGTATTTATTTTCAGGAGATGCAGGTTCTCTCTGCTGAATTTTTGGAATAAAATTACTGATTCCCAAAGGAAAAACGTTTTCATTCAAGCTAATATCTTTCTTAAGGATTATTAATTCCAATAGCTGCAATTTACTGCCAGGAATTCTGTCAAATGAAAAGAACCACATGTCCCTGCTGTGTTGAGCTGAGCAACAGTTCTTTAGATGCCAGTTTTACCTTTTCTCACTTTTTTTTTTTTTTTTTTTTTTTTTAAGCAGAGTACTGTTAACTGCTATTTTCTTCCTCAAACTTTACTTGGCCTGATTTCTTTTTCACATTCTGCTCTCATTAGATCAAGATGCACATCAGTTATTTTACATGTCCCAAATCCAATAGAAGTGAAAATCTGAACCATTCAACTCACAACACTATTTGGTAGAGAAAAGTGGCACTAATATTTATGCATGTGTATTTGTTCCCTTAATTCTGAGACTATTGCCTTTTCTAGACTGGTTGACAAGTTTTCCCTCTTTACCATATGCATACATACTATACAAGCTAGGCCTGTCCTTTCAGCATCAAAATTAAGTTTTAGGGAACTTTGCATTTTTAAGGAATATTTAAACTATGAAAAAATATGTACAATGCAAGAATAAGACCAGCAGCAATTGACTACTAAGACTGTTGAATCAGTAGTAGCTGACATACTGTATTTGTTCCCTTCTGTGTATTTTCTTTCCATCATTTTCCTTGTTCTACCTTTATGAAAAAATATGACTATTAACACCTGTTAGACAACCACATGTGTAATACAATATTTACATTAGCAGGCCATAAATGCTAATAGTCTAACAAACTTGCCACTACAGTAGTACAATTATGAAATAAATTATTTGTTATATAGGTTTTTTGTTTCACTCAAGAAGAAAGAATTCAGAAGAACATGCAAAACACTCATGTTACCCACGACACCAACAGACAGCAATTGATAATCTACTTCATTTACTTTTATCTCCACAGAGCTTTTAGTAGTCATGGAAGGCATTGAACTGATTTTCCTGGAGATAGAAAACTCTGATTTACAGCAAGGCAAGCTTTCCTTATCTCCAGGATAAGGGATAGGGGGGGACCTTGGGGAGGCATATAGTTCAGACTCAATACTCACTCATTCTAACCAGAGATCAAAGATATAAATGGTGATGGTGCTTTTTGTGTCCACTGGAAGCTGACCTACATTGCAAAAGTAGTGGCACTCCATTTCTCAATGCAGCAGCAGGTTGCAGTGATTATCCCATCTATCTTTAATGTTACCTTGAGTGCTTCCACGTATGCATTACAGCTGACAAGAATACAACAGCAGGGCCATAAGGAGAATGCCAATAATCATAAAAAGCCAAATTTGACCTACTTACCCAGAGATGAGTAGCATCCTATTTTCAAGCAGCAAAAATGGATGACATGCCTTATCTACATAAGCAAGACAGATAAAAATAACAGGAACTTGATAGGTGAGCTGAAAGGACTGCTATAAAATTTGAATTTGGAGGAAGGTGAGGGAATGAAGACAGTGAAGAGATAGCCCCTCCCTTGGCTTATGACTTTCCCCTCTCCAGCAATGAACATTCAAAATTCTCACTTTGTTCCACTCTATTCAGGCAGCAGGACAGGAAGCCATATGGCAGGGTGGTCGGCTAAATAGTGCCCGTCAGGCTTTACTGACCGTTAGCAGCTGCTAGGTGTGAACTTTGGTGTGAACTTTTTTCTTATCACACCACTAGATACACACATTGATGGTGCAACCATTCTGGTTCTAAGAAGGTTAAAGTACAACTGTGATTTTTTTGTTTGTTTGTTTGTTGGTTGCATTAATTATTCCAGCCCATTCAATATTATCAAGGTAGAGTATTCACCTTCATATAACAGATCTAAGCTTTCATCTGTGCAGCATCCCTCCTTGCTTTTTAGGGATTCTCAGCAACTGGAAATCCTGATGGGTACACTCATTTACTATTAACCTGGTCTTACACTTCCAGAGAGAAGCATACAAAGAGACAAAGAGCAGATTCGCAGGCCGTGAGACAAAGAGGGTTCCCATGCTAAAGGAACCAAGAGCAAGCAAGTCTGTTTCATGACAGGATTATGTTTTTAAAGGTCCAAGTGTAGAGTTGTGAGCAGGTTTGAGTTTTCTGCTAGTAATCACAAGATGAAAGTCTTGAGGAAATTTAATGAGACTCTATATCTTAGCAGTCATTCTCCAAGAGGAATTTCCTTTCCAGCAGGGGCTTTCTAGTCTGGCTTTTGTTTCAGAGGCTGAAACCAAACAGAAAAAATGGAGCATTCGCACTATGAATACAAGGACAATTAGTTCTTCAAAGCGAATTGCTGTGTTGCTGGAGAGCCTACCTTTTACCTGAGCATCCAGATTAATATCAAAGAATTATGATTGCTGAGATACAGCTAGCTGAAACCCGATCTTTTTTTGTTTTCTTGTGCATAAAGTTGTCTTCAAGCATTCTGAACAGAACAGTAATAATCTTCGATCTGTTTTGGGGACTTCTGTCACACACAAATCAGAATGTTCCCTTACTAGTACCAGATGATAAATTCCTCTGATCAGTGAAATTGTATTACTTTTGCAAAGAACTATACACATTTATAAGAACACAAAATTAAACAATATCGCTTATCATGCTTTCAATACAGTATGAAAATTTGATTACACCATGAAAGAAAGAACAAGTTGCAGTACTTTGGCAGAAGGCAACCTTTATGGAGCAAGTTTGAGGGGACAAACCAGGAAGAAGACTGGAAGGAAAAGGAAAGAGTAATACAAATTTTTCTGTAGGAAATAGAAGAGATGAGAAATAATAAAAAAAAAAATCCATGTCATTGGGAGACTTTTCAAGAGCACACTTGAGGAGTTCAAAACAGATCTGGTCAGAATTTTCAAATTTCATTCTGCTGGGAAATTTTTCATTCTGAATCAAAGGGAAACCCCAGAAACTGAAGCTTCCCATGGGTGGGAAATTTAGGATCATGTCATGTCATGTCATCCCGTCTTTGGAGATCCTTCTACTGATTTGGTTCCTGGCACCCATGAAAATCTACTAGCAGAGTTTCTGATCCTAGAAAAAACATGCGCTATCTGGCTCTTAATATGGCTGTGATCCCTAATCTGCAGAACACTGCATCTACAACTACAACCACAACCATATCATGAGCAAGAGTGCTAAGACACCTGTTGTGAAGAAGGCAGCCTAGAAACAGAGAACAAAAGATTAAGACAAGGTTAAGGATGT
>NW_009260022.1:2158694-2160630 GCF_000687185.1 Egretta garzetta
GGAAAAGCGCTTGAGTTTTTGCAGTTACATTAAGTAGTGGTACATGCAAAACCAACTGAGAAGACAGAGTGCAAATCTACCTACAGACTTACCAGATAAGACCTGGAACAAAGGAAAAGCCCCCAGTCTCTGCAGAAAATAGTACATCTTAACTCACTCTCAGTGGCTCCGATAAACAGAATATAATCATCAGTTTTGTTACAATGGCCTCAGAAGATAGGATTAACCAGTTTCTTACAAGCCACATTATTTAGCATCACATTTTAATTATGAGATTCCTCCCCCCAGCAATTCAGGCTGCATAACATCCACTGTCCATTTAGCCAAAATGGACTATCTGATGATGGATACTTTTAAACTGAGTTAAATTGACTGTGCAGCTGTTTAAACACTGAAGTGACTGCTTAAACCATTATTGCTAGAGGTACTGCATTCTGAATCAACACCTAACTACGACAGAAGTTGTGTCTTTCCCATGATTTTCATGAAACATACATACTGAGGCAGAGTTACAGGGTGGGTACCTCTATAAATATGGGGTTTAGAAAAAATATTAAAAAATTATACATTTTAAGTCTCTTTTTGATAACATTTTCTCCAGGGTTCCCAGGTCTCTATTACAAATTTTTCATAATGCCTGTATTTGAAAATTAAGGAATGCAATCTTCTTGGAAAGAAAAAAAATTTCAATTAAACAATAACAACAAAACTACTAGATTTTACCCTGCTTGTGATGTGACATTCCTCAAACAGTAATGGGCAAGGTGCTTTGACAATTTCATTGTGTTATATGCAGGAAGCAGAACTATTTTGAATGAAAACGGGTCTTCAGTCTTCACTGAAAAGCATTCATGTTGATTGATATTTCTCTTGAAAAAAATTGAAGTTAAAAACTCTGTTTAATTTGGTCAGAGCACAAAGAACAGAATGATGAAAAATTTCAGGTCAAACTTCTCAGCATTTCTAATGTTTTGAACTTCACCCTGGAAATTCTAGATGCCGTTTCCGATCTTTCCTTTTTTTTTTTTTTTCTGTAAAGTCAGCTCCTGACTTCAGCTTGCATTACCTGGTGATTATGTTCAAACATCTTGTGGAGGAAGGCTGCTAAAGTAGCTTTTACCCTCCTTTCTCCCACAATAATTCTTCCATTATGCCTTACATAGCAGAGCCACTTCTGTCATGTCACTTGGCATGTAGTGAAATAACCTGACAAGGGAATCTTGGAAGAAAGAAACTAGGAAGACCAGCCTTCTCCATTGGGGTCAGGACTAAACTCACAGCCAGCTAGGAAAACAGCCTGTGTATTAAGTTTAGCAATACTATTAACAGCACATATTCTTGAAAGCAACTCAGAACAAATGCTGATTTTATTACCTTCATATTCCTCATAGCAACGTAATGATACAGAATCCATTCCCCTGCTCTCTGATATAAATGATGATCCTCCATTAATCACTCTGTCTTACAAGTGGTTTTGCATATGGGTAAACTGCACAATGCTGTTTCTCTGGGAAAATTATAGTTTAAATAATAATGAAACAGCATTTTATAAAACATATATTCTCTTGATTTGTTTTACTTTCATGAAATGGCTGACTACATGGAAAAGATATGCATGGTTTGTCAAACTGCTTTCCTATTTCAAAAAATGTAACTTATTCTTTCTGATTATTGTAATAACAAATAGCTTTCTTTTAATCAGCAGGGGTTATCTGGTGTTTAGCTATAAGGACAATAAATGGGCATGTAGAAATCAAATTTCTGGAGCAGCTTCTCAAATGTTCAGTATTTAAATAGCACCTTTTTTAGATTAAATAGTTTGGAATATAAATGAAAATCTCTAATATGGCTTCTGCATAAAAACTAGTATTCTTGCCTAAAAATACACATCCTAATTTCTTATTTTGTTAAGACTTGAATCATAGAATCATAGAAT
>NW_009260022.1:2161073-2167920 GCF_000687185.1 Egretta garzetta
GCTCATGTCCAGCTTTTCATCCACCAGCATCCCCAAGTCCCTCTCAGCAGGGCTGCTCTCAATCCTTTCTTCCCCCAGCCTGTACTGATACTGGGGGTTACCCCGACCCAGGTGCAGGACCTTGCACTTGGCCTTGTTGAACCTCATGAGGTTCACACAGGCCCACCTCTCCAGCCTGTCCAGGTCTCTCTGGATGACATCCCGTCCTTCTGGTGTGTCAACCGCACCACTCAGCTTGGTGTCATCCGCAGACTTGCTGAGGGTGCACTTGATCTCGCAAATTCACTAAAATATAGTTGTTATAAGTAATGAATATTAAAGATAATATAAAAAAAAATCAAGTTTGAAATTACAAATTTCAAAATTTGTCAAATTATCAATTTTTCTAATTGGAAATTATCAAATTGTTTCTTACTGGTGACACGATCAAATGGATGTGATGTGAGATGTACAAAGTACTTTGTATTCATCATGTACTTGGTCATGCACCATAACTTCAAATGGACAAAATGGCACCTCGGGAGGACTGAAATATTAAGATCTGTAATGAAAATGGAATAAATTTATAAAACTTACCAGCCTCATCATATTATGAGAAAAGAATAAATTAATACTGTGCCGTTTCTTTCTCCCCTTACAATCTTAGTCACAATAATGAGGTATAATAGTCTTTAACATACAGAATTGGTAGGATGCTAGTCAGTCCCAATTCAGCCTCAGGGGCTTTTATGAAAAATGAGGTGAGAAAAAGCCCGTCGTAGGCTTTAGCTTGAATTAGCACTTTGAGATCTCACATAATTTGTTGGAATATGGTGGTACCTTGTCACAATTGTGAGACTGACATTTGTGAGAATGACACATATCACAGACAACACTTATTTGGTTCTTCTTGCATTCTACAAAGATGATAAGAATGGCATGGTTTTGGGGGCAAAGAAAAAAGAACCTGTTTATAGATGTCAAACCTTTCAGCCTTGCAATCTGCTTTCCCATAAAGAGCCAAAGCAGACCAAAAGAAACAGCTTTGAAATAAGGTAAATCATAGAATTGTTTAGGTTAGAAAAGACCTTTAAGATCATCAAGTCCAACCACTAACCTAACACTGCCATCCCACCACTAAACCATGTCCCTAAGCAAATAGTACAGCAGAAGTCGTAACAGCTTTTCAGAAACACACAAACCAGCTGCAATTTGGTACATAAAACTAATGGTGTACTATTGACTCCCAGCTGCAGAGCAGACAGATGGCAGCACACAGCCATACATTTGTGAAATGAAGTAGAATTTCAGCACTGGCCTTCTGAACCAGGATCCCAGGGACTTACAGAAATTCCATACAAGTTTGACAGGGTGTCTCACCATGGCTTCATGGCCTACTTACAGGTAAAAAAAAATAAATTTAAAAAGCAGATCACTGTCTTTACTGGTACCATTTGAGAATAAAAATATAGGTAACTGGAGAACAGACTGCAAAAATGAATGATAAACCTGACATAATCCAAAAATGTTGTTCATAATACCCAGATATGTAAGGACAAAGATATATATATATATATTTAAGTAGGATATCAGTCTGAATATGGTCTTATGAAAAACAGTTATAAATGTAGACTAACATATGGTTTCAGTTTGAATTCATACACTTAAAAGGTTGTTTTATTTTAAAAATTTTGAGTTTTGATACTCATACACATGCAGATTTCCAGTAACTTCAGCACATCACACATCTAAAGCAGGTATTAGATTCATGCTGGTGATTTTCGCAACAAGCAGGACACGTGCAAGCACGTTTAGGAAGACACTGTTGGTCTGCACTAGAATTTTGGCAAGAACTTGCCACAGAAAATATTGATAACTCCTATATGAGCAGAAACAATACTGTATGGCAAAAAAAAATTAATTTTCATTCTGACAGCAGAACCCACACTGTTTAGAAATTACTTGAATACACATGAATTTCATAGTGTAAAGCAGATGAACAGTAAAAAATGAAAATGACAAAGTTTAGGTCATTAGCCATCTACCAAAGAAATACACCACTTGAAGAAATACGTCACCACTTACTGAAAGATTCCTCACTTCGTGGCCTGCCTAAGAAGAAAGTTCATGCTGGTATAACTGGACAGGAAGGATCTCTGTGACAAGGATTTCCCAGCAGAAGCTGTAAGGTATAGGAGGGGGCTATAGTTCTAAAAATCTACAGGTTGAAGTGGAAATAGTTAGCCTGTGTTGTCAAAAGACTATCATCTGAAAAAGTAGGGAGATCATTGCTGGGTTCTCCTCTGTCTTTTACTAGCTAAGTTCAGGCACACAAAATCCACTCAGGAAGATAGAAGGATAAAATTCATTTGTTTGTGCAAGTGTAGTTTACTTTGGACAGAAAGTTTCCTTCATATACCCAGATTACTTTGATTCAAAATGACTGAGTTTCAGACCCAAGGGTGTTATTTCTATCTAGTGTAGGAAAGCATCCTGTAATCTGACCAGTGTAATGGTTCCTTCAGTGAGCATGTATGCAGAAGTTGTTCCTCTAAGATCATTAGTTATTAAGGGGTTTTCATATTGTAGTCCCCTTTTTTTGTCACCATCTAACCCAGCACTCAGTCTCTTCTCCAATTTAGTCTGGGAATAGCTGGAAAAATTAATTCCACCTCCCTTCTTCAAGAGAGTCCTTGTCTTCAGTAAGACAAGTAGCATGGGGAATTTGCTCAGTTTTGCTACATCTTGAAAGACCACAAAGTAGATCAGATACTTTCTCTCCATAGCAGTCAGCAACAAATGTTTAAAAGCATCACTTCCTTTCTCCTGCAGCTGTTAGCAAGATTAGTGGCACCTCCAGCAACATAAGTCATAGGGTATCAACTCCCGCGTTAGAGGGTATTGATGCAAAAAAGTTGTACTGCATAAAGGCTGTGTCACCCAGAGAACACAAGGTAAAAAAATTAAGGTGCATATTATTTTAAATGCACAGCAGTATTTTTAAAACCAAAAAACCTTAAAAAAGAAAACCTTTTAAACCTTCAACAAACCCTAGAAATACTATTTTCTGTTCTATCTTGCATCGGTTCTGGTTTCAGCCCAGTGACCTGGTTGTCTCTTTAGGCACTTAAGTAATCACTGTAAATATATTCTGGCTTATTGAGCATGGAGAAAAAGAGAAGAAAGACTCTATGTGATGTGTTGCTACGGCTGTGTAACAATTAAGAGGAAGAAAATTGGGTTTCAAATCCACAGACTACAGTGATTTACATCTATAGTGCTGTTTAGGAGATTGTCTTTGAGTACAGAGCTGTTCCATGGTTTTGGATGTCAGGATTGAATTACTTTTATTGCTTTGGGAATTTTCATCCTTAGATGTTGTGCAACTGTTTCACACTTGCAGAAGTTTTGGAATGCGTCCTGAGCTAATTAATCATCATGGTGTCATTTAAACTATCCAGTTGAATTTAATGCTAACTAAAAGCTTTGCCAATCTGTTTGCCAGAATGCAGGCAAAGCACAGGTAGCAATGTCAGCAGCTGGATTCCTGTATCTCGTTAGTTGATAGGTTGGCTATATTTTTAAGCTCATTGTTTTAGCTTATGATTTACATTATAGGAATCAAAAGACATTTCATCAAGTACTTTGCTTCCAAGTTCTGCTATTCAAGTTGCCCTTCCTAAGTCAGGTTTTTCAAAGGTAACTGCTGTTGCCTTCTGCTTTCCACAGACACGCAGCACAGCTAGGTTGCTTTTCAAAGCCTTTCCAGCCAAGCATGGGGTTCTGAAAGCCCTTCATAAATGGCAGCATAGTGTTTCTCAGGCTGCCCTCTGCTACTGCCAGGAGCACCCTTGGAAGAAATCAGTCTTTGTGGCTACCCTGATTTCCAAATTGGACATGGGTGGCCAGTTCTATTCAAATACACCTCTGAAATCAATGTGACTCCTCTTTCCTGATCTTTTAAATAGACATAAATTCTGAACTGCAGGACAGGCAATTCAAATGCACAGTGAAATGGGTTTAGATGGTAGGAAGAATTCAGCTGAGGCTCCTCCAGTATTAACCTGAGTGCGTAGGCAGCATATAGTCAAAACCTGTTACACAGATTCATGTCATCTATGTCAATTTCTACAGTAGTAGTAATTGCATCTTTGTGAATTCTTGCCTTTTACTAATGGCACGACTTCAGGGACGTAAAGCGGCAAGGCAGAAAGGTAGGGAAGCTGCCTGTATCTCCAGAATTGCAGAGGAGATGGCATGGATATACATAGAGGTGAAATAATGTGGCAGAAGAGAAAGAAATCCAAAGCTATTAGAGCGCTAGTTGGCTTAGTCATTAAAATTATTAATAGTCTGTCCTATTTCTACCAGCATACCTGTGTAAATGAGGGATAGAAAGATGGTCAGGCTTTCTACAACAAAGCTTGTACGTTCACTTCCCAAATATCCTTTCTTAAGGCCACTTGTACCAACATAGCAGGTATTTTCCTTTGCAGTAAGTGAATTGGTCAAGGTGACACTTTGGATAGAGCTGGAATTCTTTAGCATACATCTGATAAAGTGCATAGTATAAGAAAACAATTTCAATGTCATTTCTCAGCTGGCTGCTAAATTATTTCTGCCAATCAGACTAATGAATGCACTGGGTTACATTTGTAGTCCTTATTTATATAGTTAGATTTAGAATCCCCCTCATAATCCTCCTTTAAATTAATCCCCATTTATGTCCTCATTTTAATTGCATATCTCGCAGATGCCTATTTTGTATTTAAGAGAGCAATCCAAAAATGAACCATCAAGAAAGCAACAGCACAGAAAGAACATTTCACAAGAGACTACTTTGAAACGTATTAGTGAAAAAATACAAAAGCGAATTTTTTCATGATGTAGCTATCATGCTGTAATTCCTGCATGAATTGAAGATTGAAGCAGCCTCTCTATGCTCTGTTACGTGAACTACCCTAGTTCTCTTAGGAGGGCAATGCCATGGTTCAGATTGATAACACTGCAATATCTTTGCTTAACTTCTTACGGTCATCCATAAAAATGTTTAAATAATAAAGTATATTTTAAAGTAATTGCACTGATGTGTCAGAGGAGGATAACATTACCTCAGAACTGTACCAAATCCCTGTAGCTGGCTCAGCACATAAGCCAGCAGACTTCCAAATCTCCCAGGCCTTTTCGTTGAATTTGATTGATGAGCATGGCTGCAGTGGCAGCTTTCCAGTGGCAGATACACAAGCTGTCTGAGCAGCATGACAAAGAGGGAGTTGAACTGGACTGGAGCAGAGGCACATCCTGGAGGGACTGAGTCACCTGCACAAAAACTAAAATGGTGTTTTCTGCCTGATTTTTTGTCCCTGCGGTCATCATCATGATAACATGCATTTTTTAAAGGAGTAATATTTTCGGAGAGAAGCAACATACATATTTACATATATAGAAAAGAACTTTTGTCCCACAGGTTATTTGGGGTACTTTAATATACCTTATATGCTTCTTACTGTTCCTACTGATGGCATTTTATTACCCATCTGGCCATACTGAAATAGCGCTGCCACCTTTTGAAATTCTCTTTAACTGTAGGCATCTTCCTCTATGGGTTTATGGCCAAAGAATTTTGTACTTGAGATGGTAGTACGAGTCTTACATCTATATTTACGAATGAGGGCATGACAGTGTAATATCTGTGGAACCATTTTGTTTGTAGCAGAAATGATAGTATGTAAACTACAGGACAAAGAGATAAATTTAAAATGAAAACAAAGGACTGAATTATTTGGATAGTTACAGCAACTATTACTGCCCTGAGGAAGTGGGGTAGAATAAAGACAACTGCTTTGCTTCCTTTGACATTGGGAATTATACATAATATAATTTTTAAATGGTAGAATCACTCAGCAAGTTTCATTCTTCTGGCTGTGCTTTTTCAGTGCTTCAGCCTGAAAGCTATTTTTAGAATGTATTTAAGTTGAAGAGGCTGAGTGATGAAGACTGTAGATGAATCTGAAGACAAACTAACAGCCAAATGTATTTTTCCTGACTGAGTAGTCACCTATAGCATTTGTTTGTATTTTACTTTATATCCCCTTAAAGAGTTTCACATAGCTAGACTGGGGTTTTTTGTTTGTTTGTTTTCTGGCTGCCTTCTTAGAGTAAGTTGACATAGCCTCCTCATGTTTTTGGCAACAGTTCAAAAGTGACCTAACATTTTCAAGATATATGAAAAAATACAATTCACATTTTGTTCATTTCTTGAATATTTTTCCAGTGAATGAGATTATTATATATGAATGTTATAAAAAATTCAGAATGCTGTAAATATTTACAACTGGGTGGAGAAGAACTTCCTTTTAAATTTCCAGTACACTTTCCCCATAGAGAAATCTCATCTCCAGGATATATAGCCTGCAAAGTGCAACAGTATTTGAGATTTTCTCTTATTTCATGTTTGGAAGCAAATAATACTGTGTAAGCCATCCTCATCTTTCAAAATTCAGTCTACCATCCTGGATAATTATATTATTCTTATTATCATACTATCTAAGAATCTGTTTAATAGTAAAAGCAATTATAGACTACTCATTTGAAAAATAGTATATTAAAAATTGTTAGAAAAACTAGTGAGATAGAAATTCTTCATTTCCCATGGATTTTTTTTTTTTCATTAATATTCCCCTAGCTTTATAGTTTGGTAGTTACAGAAATATTGAAATTACTGCCAGTGTCCAACAAAGCATTTTTAAGTACTTTCTTGAAACTGAAAATCTAGTTTGTACCTCAAAAATTCACAAAAGATGATGAAGAACAAATGCAATGATTCATTAGTTATTTAATATTCACTTTTAATATTTTGGCTATCAGC
>NW_009260022.1:2167944-2280108 GCF_000687185.1 Egretta garzetta
CAGGAAATGCTTCCAAATTACTAAGGGCATTTCATAGTTCTTTTGCAAAAGTGCACACATTTGATTTTAAAGATTCAACATGTTTGTGAACAGTGGTAATTTAAAATAACCTTTCTGTTTCAAATCATCCCTATTAATTTCATATCTAGTGTTGCATGTGTCTTAACCTTGAAGTAATGGCTGTTTAAAAAAGAGCTGTAGGACATGCGAAGAAAATGTAAAGCCATCGGGGGAATGTTTTTAGGCTCAGGCTTAGGATGTGCTTCATAACAATATTTCTCTCAAAAAAGAAAAAAACCAAGTACTTCTTGCTGCAATCAGCGTATATTTTTTATCTTGAATAAGATGGCCCATTTGAATTTTGTCTTTGTGTCAGTACTATCACCAACACCCTCCCCTGGGTACAGAAAAAACAATAACTTTTCGTATCAGAATTTAAAGTACAGCTTTGTACTAGTGTAACTCTACATGGTTATGATTAATGACCTACCTATTGCATTTTCATAAGGGTTGGAACTTCAATCTATCAGGTAAAATATTGGCCTCATTGAAGTCAATAACACAGTTCCCATTGACTTAAGAAGTTTCAGAATTTAATCCACCGTCATTTGATTTCACATTATTCTTAATTATTCATTTGTTTGAGTATTCAGGAGATGGTATGAGAGATTAAAAATATGTATTTTTATCTATGGATGTTCTTTTACATAAGGTGCAAAAAGCTGCTGTTTCTTAAATATACATGTGTTCTTGCTATACACAAAGAAATCTGGATTTCAAATATCTCTGTCAAATTCATGTGAAAGCAACACACCGAGCTGATACTTCTATTGTAATACTCTAGATACATACAAAAATAGATGTATAGACAAGTTTCAGTAATTATGTGTTCATATATTTAAACATAAAAATGCATTTTGAATATTTGATTGTGCCATGACCTGAAGATTAGAAGTTCAAGTTTTTCCTAAACCTGAAAAATCTGTAAACACTCTGCTAGAGATCACAGATCAGAAATAGTTTTGAGTTCTTAAATAAATAATGGTTCAATCACTTTTTTCACATCTAGTAAATATGGAAGTATAATACTAAGTAAAAGTAAATCTAATACAAAGTAATATAAAAAGGGGTAAGAGATATAAAGGGAATAGAAAAAGCTTTTCAGCATGTTCTTTCCTTTGGCCCATTGTGGGGTGTCAGTGTTGCGGAGCCAGAAGCAGAGCTGTATGGGCAGAGCTGCTTTCTCTGGCAGTAGGATTCCCCTCTTGTATGTTGGCATGGTTGTATTGTTCACTCTCTATGACAACATGGGCACCAAATACACAAATTATAAAAATAAATACCAGCCCCAACTTGATTCAACATTACTACCTAATATTCTAGATCCACTAAAGTCCTTTATCTTCAGATGTTTCTGTGCTATTGGATCCTTATATTTGCCTCCATTAACTGTACTGGGTTTCAGAGTGATCCACTTAATGTGGCAGTGTGTCCAACTAACTAAAATGCCTAATTACAAAAAAAGATTACCAAACATAAAAAAAAGAAAAAAAAAAAAAGAAAAAAAATACAACCTCTCAGATGCCAAGAGACAGGGTTTATGCTTAAGATGAGCTCTTCATCAAAGATGACTTCATTTTCCTGTACGTAAAACTGGGATTTACATGCAAAGTTACTGTAAAGACATCTTGTGAGACTCAGTATCACAATATCTTGGGTGGAAGGGGATAGAGAATTATCATAAGATAGTATTAATGCAAATATATATGGTGTTGTGCTGGTAATAATGTCCAAGCTGTAAAGCTGTATTAGGTTGTGTTTTAACCATCTAAGGAAAAATTAAACACGAGCAATTAGATAAACCTTTGATCCCATAGAGAAGAGACTGACAGATCCTAAATTACACTATACTGTAAAATAAGTGCTCAATAGCATCAGAGCAACAATAAATCCCTGCCATCTGACTACACTGAACCTCAGCATCATTATCTAACATATCTATTTCTGTCCCTAGTACATCAGTAATGGTTGGTTCAGTGCTGCCATCAGAAGAAAGGTACCAGAGCTGCAAAAAAAGATTTTTACCTGAACAGCCTGATTATATCAGGATTTGAATGCCTGTTCTTCCCAACAAAATGCTGGATTCGTCAGGAGAGAACCATATCAAATGACGGGCAGAAATGTGTGTGCAGTTGTGTGCTACCTGTGCAGTTGACCTAGAATAGCAAAACATATAAACAATGATTTGTAACTGTAAATATTACACAGAGTAGATTAGCAGCTGAAATTGTAAAAAGGCATACTAGAATCCTGACAGCAGTCTTAGAGAAGATATCCAAGGAGGTTTGCAGAATCCCATTTTACGCTTTTACTTGCAAGAAGTATGAACACAGAGATAAAAAGCTGGCATGTTTCATCTTCCCTCCAAACTGACCAGGGCTAATGGAATCCTGGCTATCAATAAAACAAAAGGGTGATTGAATTTTGACACCCTTCTTGTGAGAGTGAATAATAAAACAGAAAACCTACATCTTTGATCATGCTCCAAGAGAAACTCCCCCTGCATTTTATGCTAAATTAATATTTTATGTCATTTCATTTAAAAATTGGTGATATACACTATCATTTGGTAATAATAATTTCATTTCAATTTGATTAGATGTGCTTCAGCTTATTGTCATATTCATTAACTACATTCACTGCAATGGGAGTGTAACGCTAATCTGTTTGTTTGGATTATTTTCCCACAGTCAAACAACCTGGGAAGAAGTTAAGTGGTCTTTCTGGGTTTTATAGATATGTAACTTGAGAAAATCTAGTTCCAAATCAAAAGTGTGAACTTGAGATTACTGTGCTGGCTCTTAACATAGGTATAAAAAAATGAAGTTCCAACAAAGTGCCAGGCTGATGGTACTTACCATTACTTATCATGATTCACAAATTGATTTTCTGGCGTTACATATCTTTAAAAACCAGTTGGGCTTTTTAAATAACATCATTTTTCATAAGCTGATGAGTAAGACTGAGATTTAGAGCCTCCCAGCAAACGTTCCTGCCATGATCCAGTTGTCAAAAGAACACATTTACAATATGAACTCCTCAATTTTGTTTTTCTGCTGTATATTGTTTGTGAAAATCTTCGAGACTCCCAGGAGCATTCTTTTCCTGTTTCTGTATTCACATGAAGATTCTCACCCTTCAGCATTTCTTTTGCAACTGAAGCTAATAGGACTTTCCTTTCTAAGTACATGGGGAGTATGTACCTGCACCACAAATTTTGTCAGTGATTTTTTTTTTGGTCAAAATATGAGTATAACTGATCATAGTGTAACCTCTCATCCTTTTGAGATGTTCTGCTTAAATTTGTCTTTATTCAGAATACAGACTGACATAAAAATGAAGTTATATATTATAGGTCGCCCCAGATCCATCTACAAAACCAGACATCAATCCTAGGCTACTCAAGATTCAGTACTGCATGAATAGGCCTGACGTACTGCATGCCTGGGCAAGGGAGCACCTTAAGGACAACTTCATGTACCTTATGATCTTAAATGCTGTACTTGAAAACCTGTTAGGAAAACAGCACCTTCCCAGTCTAGACTAGACATGATCTTAGCAGAGGGTCACTCTGAAGGACTCTCAAAACAAGAGTCACCATTTAAGTGTTGATTACTGTGAACATAGGTATTTCTGCACTGAACTGAGAAAAAATAGCACAGATAATATAAACAAAGTATGTTTGGATAACAAGATGCAATGTTTACCTAAAAAGCTAAACATCATCAAAACCATTCCTGTGAATTCTCTCTCAAACATGAATTATTCCTGAGCTTGCAAAAAAGGACTTTAAATTTATTTTAAGAACCCAATGCTGATAAGAAAGTTTAATTTTAGAAAAGCAAGCCCAAATAGGAAACAGTGGCAAGTTGTCTATTGATAATTTGTATTTTAATTACAAATTGACTTCACCAAACTGTAATCTGATCTTTTCAGAGAAGAGCACCTAGGGCTCTTACTACTTTTACTACAAAGCAGCAGCTACATAAACTCTTTCTACAGGCATGTGTGCTTACTCAACTACTGACTGCCACAAGGTGTCCTCTCAGTAATTGTTCTCTAATAAAGCCAGGGAATATCACTCCCCTTTCAAATGGATTTTTTCCACTAAATTACAATCTCAATCTCTGAATTTAAGTGACTCTCTCTCCCCTATTATACTCATTTAATTCTACTACACAGGTGTTGGAAAGTGATTTGGAAAAATACTTAGATGTCTGAACATCTGGAAATAAAGGTTATACATTGCCATGTTACCATTGTATGGTAACGTATAAAGGTTTTTTCCAGATTAAAAAATATACAGCTATAGCTATGAATATTTTGTGGAGTTCACAATTTTAAAAAAAGGCATCTAACACCTTGTTAATAAAGGGGTCACCAGAAGTTCAGATTTGCTATAATTGTTGTTTTCAGATAGCTATCACTGCATCAATGATATGTTGCCTCTATTGGGAAGGTTTTCTACTCAGCCAGGAAAGCCAGTAGCCTTTTATGCTTCTGCTTCTTTTTGTTGTTGTTTCAGTATTTATCTAAGTTCAAACTGTGCAAAATGTGCTGGGTCTGAGATCTCACTGTTTGCTTTGATACCCCTGTTTGAACAGTTCAGGCCCTATTCTTTCCCCAGACCTCTAGGGATCTCACAAAGTAAGCATTGCTCAGGACTCTTTTACTTAAAATCTATCCTACCTAATAAATTCAATCATTATGCAGAACGGATCGAACATGCTAAGAAGGTTCTTTACAAACCAACGTTCAGTGCAAGTAGAAAAGGGACAAAGGGAAAAGAAAAATAATGGGAAAATCTGTAGGGCTTTTAGCGAAGGCAAACAAGAATTCATTCAAATTCTTATTCTAGCCATAATCTGTTCCCAGTGGTATCTAAGAGGGGAGAGTGGGAAAGGAGGGATCAAATGTCCCTAAGAATACACATTAAGGAGAAAAATTATCTATGCACATCGGGCCTACTAACAGCAAGAGTAATACAATTTTTTAATATAGGCCTTGCTATTTAGATTAAAATTACTCTTCTGTGTCACTCTGCAAAAGACTCCCAGTGGAGACTGTAAAAGAAAAAATACAGTTATTTCTTCCTGTCCCATCCATTTTAAGCCCACTGGCCAACAGGACAGAAAGACTACTAAAAGTACATGTGAACTCATAGTTGTTCCTTGGTATTTAAAAGAAATATATCCTGAATCAAATTTCTCCTTTATAAATTTAGCTAAATAAATGCCATAGGGAGTGAGGGGAAGAGTGAACACACAAATAACCAGCTTCCTAGCTTCTGGTGGGCCCAATGACTTACAGCATTATCTTTCAAGTTACAGAAAATTAAGCCTTGAGTTATAGTATTTCCTTCGCAGTCATTAACAGGTGTTTGTATTTTGAGTTTAAACTGAAAACTGTTTCATGTAGGAAAAAAAGGTATTTCAGTTTTTTCACTGTTAAGGGACAATACTAAGACATTTTCTTAGGCTTGCTGTGTTTTGAGTTGTCTAGGGTGCAAAATGGAGATTAGTACCTACTGTGGTAAAGGGATCTTGGGATGCTAAGTGGCAAAACAGCAAATCAAGGGGCTTTAAAGTCATGAAGCCTCTCACATAATATGGTCACTCTGACACCATAGTTGCTGATATTACAAAAGTCAGAACCATCCTGCATGTTAAGACCAGTCTTTTACCTAGATTTAGAAAATTACGTTTGGTTGCATAAAGGTTCTGAACAGCAGCCACACAACTTACGAGAGAATGGAAAGAGGTATCTAAAAGCAGCAGCAGATCTGTTGCAATCATTTGTCTAGATGTAGATGGGCTACGGAGCCAATTCCTTAAAAATGAGGATCATGTCCTGTAAAGCCAGATATGGAGTTTTGCTGCTGTATTTTCCTTTCCAAGTTTGTTCTGTGTAGCCAACATCAAGCAGTGCCTCATTCTGTTGGTTTGTGGGTAACAGGTTGAAATATTAACACGTGGAAAAGTCAAACCTTCAAGGAAAAATTAAGTGTATTGAAGGCTCTTGTCTCATGTCACTTTTTCAGTTATTCTGTATCTTACAAAAGAGTGTCACTTTGTCAAACATTTTGTGTTGCTTCTTATGTCTGTACCTTGAAAATTTCAAAGATGCTTGAATATTAATACACAATGATCAGATAGACATCTGTCAAGCCCAGACATACCAGAAGCAATGATTTCCTGTGGCTGGTTTGGGACAGGGTGATTGATCAGATATTCTCTTTTGCTGTGACCTCCTGTAGAAGTCACAAGCAGAGTGTTTGCAGACTACATCTGCTTATTCATCCTCAGCCAAATCTGTATCTCATAAAATTAATAGCAGACCGATGTGCATAACAGAGAAAGCTACCATGGTAATGTAGATCCTGGGAAGAACAGCCATCTTTTTCTAGTAACAATATCACAAACACATTGCAAAAGTAACTCCAACACTTGAGCCAATATTATATCATTAACTATCAAGTACAGGATTTTCAGTTCTTCCTCACTCTGGCAAAGCTTTTAAAAATCTTACCCATTATATCTCATTGAGTCTTTCATTTTTTACAGTCTTTTTCTCCTTGCTGGTATTGTTGCAAATATGACTCAAAGTGTGTTTGCATAGTATTGTGAGGTTGTTTTTATTTTCTTACATGCAAGGTGGAGCCTGATGCTTTAAATCCAAAAAAAAATGAACTATCAAAAATGTGACTCATTAAATCCTGAAGCTCTTAAGCACTTCAAAATTAGCTCATGTACAGCTTTGGACACTAGAGGCTATGGGAATCAAACATTGTTTGTAATTTACCTTAGTGGTAAGATCTCAGGTGTCTAATATTTGCCAATACTGAAAAAATGTGTGTCCAGGCTACTAGCCCTAGTGAGGCTGTCATTCAGCCATTTGTTTGGGCATACCTCTAATTTATACATGGACCCATTGAAGGCAACTCTTGCTTGAAGATGGCAACATACTTCAAGACCTTGCTGAATCAGAACCCAAAAGAGTTTCATTTCAATCTACAAGGGCAGCCATTAGAGAGACTCTAGTTTAAACCACTTACAAATAGTTTTAACATATTTACATCCCTTCTGTACTTCTTGTGCCTAGAGACAAATGATCCTCAAGATACAGACCAGCATATTGGAGCCCAAAACATTAGCTGACTTGCCCAAAGTCATGCTTCAATTTAGTGGCAGAAACAGGAAAAAAACTGGTTTCTTAATTAATATCTATGAAACATACCATCTCCTTTGCTGTTATCCTTCAATTTCTGTTCTCTCTTGTCACTCCCTCCCACCCCTTTCTCCTGCAAAAAGATTAAATGAAACATGTACAGAAAGGTCAAGGACGGAGAGTTTCATTACTGATATTAGAAAGGGTTTACAGTTAAGTACTGACAAGTACAGTCAAGGGTCATCCAGCTATATTCTCTTACCTAAAAAAGAAAAAGATGAGGCATCCGCCAGCAAAAATGATGGCCTTTAGCACATCCCATCAGTGATAGACTATTAAAACAGCAACATAATATACTACCCTTCATTACTATCCTTTGTCTCAGTAAACATTTGTTTCACATCTATCAAACCATTCAGTATTACCTTCTATTTCATACTTAGTACTCTTAAAAAAAAATAATTTATTGCTCATTGGTATGGCATATGGCACAGTCAATAGAAAAATACAATTTCTGAATATTTTACTTTATGGGCTGTGTTTGCTTCCATTTCTTTTTATGCAGCTCTACTCATAGGCTTTGTACTCACAGCATCATGACTGCTGCATTTGCAGTGTTGCTCTCTAGATGACTTTTTTTTTTTTGTGAGTCTCTCTGGATTCTTTAATGGATCTGATTGATCAGAAGACAATAGAGCTGACACTTTAATTCAGCACTACCTAGTCTATGCTTCTTACAATTCCTTAGAGTACACTGAAATTCCAAAACATCCTACTTTTGATTAAAACAACCCCCCAACATGTACATTTGGCTCTAAAAATACACAGCTTTCTTATTCTCAGGTTTTGAATGTATCTGAAAACAGAAAAGGGGAGAAAGGAAATATTAGTTTAAAAAAACCACACACACTTCCAAATCAGTATTATTGTTCAGCCATATTACAAAAGAAATTTAAAGGAGGGTTTTGAATGAAACAAAGATCAGATGTTCACATTCTCCACAAGTGAACTTCCCAATTCCACCTAACCACAAAATCTTATGCGATAAAACCACCCTCTTAATTGGGCAAGGATCTGGGGAAAAAAAAGGAAGTGTTAGCAAGCTGAGCAGGTTTTGCCCAGGTTGGAAAAAAAGCTCCACATGGTCCTAGTAGCCTCAAACTCTGCAATCATCAGGCAATAACCTTCTGTGTCACATGAATTTGAGAGTGGGGAATGGCTGGCCAGTTATGACACATGCAGTCTTGATCCAACTCCATCTGAGATTAACAGTGAAATCACGATTTTTTTTAATGCTGGAGGAAATCCTCCACAACTTAGTCTATTAAAGAAAAAATAAGTCCTCCCTAAATGTACATATGTAACATTTTACAGTACTGCTCCTTCAGACCTCCAAATATGTAACCTATGACAATTTACACAGACTGAATAAAATATATTAAAATGTCTATTATAAAAATGCATGTTAAATCAAATAAAGCCATGATACATAATTGGTTGGATGTTTTGTCTTTATTAAGCTGTGGATTTCATTACAAACCTACCCAAATTTACCATATTTGATGTCTTTGCAATGTTTGTCTATTTTTCAACAGGAATTTTCTCCCAATCTCGGGTGTCTTTCAATGATCTGTTGTGAAGAACTTTACATCCTTCAACAATTTCATGAGTCTAGTTACTGGATTTATTAACACTTAATAAGAAGGTAATTCCAATACTGTGGAATTTCCATGTTTTCTCTTGAGAGCCAGAGAGGTCCCAGCTATAAAACTTTCCCCAACCCTGGAGCAACAGGATTGCAGCATTGCCCTGGAGAACTTAGGCTGGAACTTTTAATTCTGCAGGGAAACAATGTCTTTATTCTTGGTTTAGACATTCAAACTAATGAATAAAAAATAGAGTCTGGACTATCACCTGACCCTGACAATAGAAGTTTTTCATTTTATATCTAGCTTTCAGATTGCTATTATCACAATGACTGAATCTGCAATGCATATTGCAGTTTCAGTAACACTTATTATGGATTGCCTCCAGTCAGTACCTGATTATGTCTAATCTTCTCTAAACAAAAGATTTTTCCCGAGAAAGCTGTAGCAATGTAAACTATGCTCTTTCATGTACTTAGATTTTTTTTTGAGGAGATTTAAAATACTGAAAGGGCTATCTTCGGGGGCATTCTAATTAACCTTGAAAGCATGAAAATGGGAGGTGGAATATTTTGAACTACTGGCAAAAATAGGATGCAATCAGATATTTTTTTAAATCTTGAATGTCCTCTGTGGAAGTCTGTACTGCCTTAGAATGTGCACTTGTTGAAAATTATTAATGGTGTCACTAGACTGTCTTGTCTGACGAAATCCTCTCTCCTGTGCTTTTTTGTTTACAAATGTTGTCAATGGAGTGCATAGCTGTTTGAATAATACTGTAGGCCTACTGCATATGAATTTGCTCTCTCACTGGCAAAAATGGGAGTAACTCTGCCAAGTCATAAAACCATGCTGGTTTCAAATAAGTTTAAGGGCACACTCAGGGCAATATAGTGTTTTTAAATAAAGAAATAAATGTCACCAATAAATAATAGGATATTAAATATTAAATTCACTGTAGGGTAGATAGTACCCTTCTTAAAAATGAATGAACTGACCAGGAATTGTAGCACAGTTGAGATAAATTTCAAGAGGAAGGATGACTTGTGCTGAAGTGCTGAACTGGGACTTGAATGATCTTGGATTCATTCCCAGCTCTGCCATCAACTTCACCTAGAGCCACATACACTTCTTTAGTCAACATTGCAAAGGTATTTAGACATTTGAAGATGCTGAGAGGTGTCTACTATGGTTTTGAAAACACTTACTACACTAAGCAATTATATCCTCTTGACTTTGAGTTGGAGACCTGATCTCAAATGTGGCCTGTACACATACGATAAATAGCATAAAGTCCTTGTTCAGACAATACCTTATCTAAGACTCAAATTGATCACACCTCAGCAACTGAATCACAAAGTTAAGTCAACACCTCCTCACACCTGGGGACAGCTCGCTTTCAGAGACTGACAGAACTAGAGTCACTGTGATTTAGGGCACAGTTAGACATCCATAGGTCTTCTGAAGATTTCCTTCCCCTCTCTCTCCCATGCTCACTAAGTAGAGAATTTTGAACATATATACACTCTCTGGTTACCAGAATAAATCCCATCACTTAACTATGGATATCAATTTCTGGTTGAGGTTTCTTCATCCTTTTTTTTTTCTTTCAGTATTGCTAGAGGATAAATGTATTAATATTCCCTGAACAGATTCTAACTGGATCAGTCAGTGTCATATGGAAATTGCGAGCAGAATCATTTGTCATGCTAAGGCTAGACATATTCTAAGAGAAAATAGAATGCAGTTTCTTCTTGGTATAAATAATTGGGAATTCAGAAACATTTTCATTTTATATTGTTTACTCACATAAAGATTCTAATTAGTGCAGATCACTGAAGCCCATGATCTTCTTACACCATTTGGAAAATCCACTGACAATATGCCTCCTTCATCTTCCTTAACCCTTCCTGGTTAAATGATTTAAAATCAATTTAAGTGACAGAATAGATAGGAGTTATACTCTAACCTAAACTCTGTCAAGCTCTAGAACTTAAGTTCCAGAAGAGGGAGTAATTCCCAGAGACAATTTTTGGTTAGTGGGAATAATGTACAAGCTTATCTTCAGGACAAGTGTGACAGCTTGCGCAGCATATCTTATCTGCTTGAATCAAAGGCTTTCTATGTAGCCAATGCACCGAGCTATGCCTGGAAGTAAAAGGGAGGAGGATGAGAACAGCAGAGGGTAGAAACTATAGCTACTGATTTGATAAGCTCAGGATGGGTAACTCTACTGGACAAATACACTGTATATGTTGATGTACTGGGTGCTTTCCAAGAACAGTGCAAAACAGAGTGCCCTTGCAGCCCTGAAATAACACACAAGGTCCACATCAGCATAGATCAAAGTTCTGAGGCTCAGCATAAAACTGTTTGGGAACTAACAGATAGTCATGGGTGAAGGAATAGGAGATATGAAATCTTTAAGCTCTCAGTTCTACCTCATGGAGGCTAAGTATAAGCTACTCCATTCACTAAAAATCTCTGGCTTCCACTTACATATGAAAAGTCTCACTGTTGTCCTTGCAGAAATGACAAAAGGATCCCCAGATGCAAAGCACCAGCCAGGCTTGTTTTCCAACAGCTTCACAGGCAGAATCCTTGGCCTTCAAGTGCTCTTCAGATCACAATCTGATTTCCCCCTAACTGAACCTAATTGTCAAGTATTCTTGAGAATGGTTTCATGAGTTATGGCATTGGACTACAGGTGCAGACCCTAAAAAACTCATTGAATAAGCATCCAGTACCCTCATGAGTGTCTACCACCAGCAACACTGTGAATGCCATTAGGGGAGAAGAAATAGTTTCCTGTGAGGGATAATGGTAGAAAAGAGTGCAATCTATTCCCAGGCTTTTCAACACACATGCATACATTATTGCAGTAAAATTTTAGGAAGATATTAAAAAGGGAAATGGAAGACTTCCACTGCTGGATATCTTACAGTCATTTTTAGGCATGCTGCTAACATAACACTGTGGCAAATTCTTGCACAATGCAACGGGACAGTTAGTGGGAGTAGAAACTATCCCTGAATAGTCACTGTCTCAAAAAATAGTTTGCAGTTAAAAAATATGATGCCACTCAGTATTATAAGAGAAGCAAGCTGTAGAGGTAGTAGCTAAAAATTGGATTTATGGTATCACATATTGTTCATGAGGCAAGGCAAAATAAGGGAATGTAGTAGAAGACGGTTTGAAGAATTTCAGAAATAGTTTCTGACTCTGAAAAGGCAGTCAGACTTACTGAAAGGAAGTTCATTCAAACTGGATGGTGAAATGGCAAAAAGAATGTTTCACATGTTTCAAATGTGAAGGAATTTGATATTTTGATGGAATGCATACTTAAGCTACATGTATATTTTACTTGGAAAAAGTACCGTGTTTGTGGAAGTCAATGAAGTTGCTGGATTTTTTTTCATCTGGGGGAAATTTCAGGAATTAATCCATCAAGTTGGTCCCTCAATGTTCTCAATAGTCAAATCCCATCAGATGTGTTAAAACTGAACTGTAGTAAAGTACTGTGAATTTGGAATAATATAAATGAACACAGTATATTTAGACTGTTTTATCTGCATAGAATTTATCCTTGCTGAAATTCAAACCATACTGAAACTATCTTCTCTGATACCTTCTGCCAAAGTGGAATCTGCTGACTTTCTGTAAGGAATCAGGTCGCAGAGGGCACCTAAAACTTCTGTAAAAGGAGGAAAACAATTTCTTAGAACTACTGGTTGCACATCACAACTCACATTGCCACAAAATTTAGTAAAATGAAAGCAGATGAAGCCAGAAAGATGGTGCTATTCAACAGAATGGCTCTTATCACTTTTTGGGTGACTAAGTCACATGAAAATTAAAGTATTTAGAAAGCTCCTCAAATGACCATAAAATCCTATTTCAACCCACTCAGCAAGCAAGCAAATGTTTCCTAAGTGGCCTGGAGCATGTACTTGTAATACATGACAATACACGTGACAGCTTACACTGGTAGGCAACAAGAAAATTCTGTATTTTTAATCACAGATGTTTAGAGAAGGTAGAACCCTTCACCTTTAAGCACAAATACTACAGTTATATACACAACATACTTCATATACACAAGGTTAATACTATCCTTTGATGAGGAATCCTAAAACAAACATAAAAACAGCTGGACTGGAACACTGCAAAGCAAAAGCTGAGTCTTTCAAAGCCACTGAAAATATAAACACAATAACCTTTAATTTCAGTAGATAAAATTCACCTTTGAAAATTTCAGCAGAGACGATTACCTCTACCTCTTGGCAAAATATAAGCATCAATTAAGGTTTTGAACTGCTGAAAAGATCATGCAGGGTTTAGTTAAAATTTTGTTGGGTCAGCTGGTGTGGATGTGAAAGCCATCTCATCTTTTTCTAGGAATGTAGAATGGAGATGTTTTTCTCTCTTAGTATTCTCCCCTTTCAATTAAAAAAATTTTCCTGATGATTTCAAAATACAAAAGACTTTCCAAATAAGCAACAAAATTTAATGACTTTTCATGTTCAGAAAGGAACCGCAGCTTTCACACTTAAATGAGTATCTATAGGCATTTCTACAATGGTTCTGTTAGCAACAAAGCAACATTAGTGGAAATATACCTCCAGAAAAAAAAAACAACCCTGTCAATCTCTAATTTATGTATGTTTAAACAAGTAGAGTTGTACAGTTGGAGTCAATTTTGAAATTCAAATGAGTTTGTACATACTCCTAGCCTGTCTGGTGTTACTGTAGCTATCACATAAAATGATCAAGAGAGACATGAAATTACCAATGAGACAGAAAGCTGAAATGATTGAATCTCTTTCCGAAAACCAAAATTAGAAATACCTCTCCTTCATTCAGTAATAATCTAAAATAACTCCTGAGAAGATTGGGAAAAAGCACAGGAAGAAATCTTAAAATCATGATCACTGAATGGAAGTGAAAGCAAATAATTGCTCAAAGATCCAACTCAATGAAAAAAAGTTAGTCTCATTACTTCATTAAAAGTTTATGCAAAAGGTAAAAATATTAGTTTAAAATAGGGATACAACATACAAAACAGAAAACGCCTTTAGAAAAACAACAAAATATTTTAAAACCACCAGAATATTTACACTAAAATCTCATGTTTATAATTTACAATATTGTTGTAACCTTTGAAAGGAGTCATGACTCCAGTTCTCCTCAGTGGGTAGGACAAGACAAAACTCTCACAGTATATGATCACAGCATATATAATATTGCAGCTACGCAGTAACAAATGCTGCCTGTGGGGATCTAACTCCACATTGTGTGGGTATAGGTCTACTCATTTTAATTTTTCTTACTCATGAGAAGAAAGCCTGCAGTTCACTGCAAATTTATTTATGTCTAGCGGCTTGCTTGTAGGAACATCGTAAAAATATTCAACGCATCTGATAAAAATGAGGAAAAGGAGAAGTGTGTGCCTCTACCTCATATTTTCCTCTAGACAATCTCAACTCAGAACTTGTGTCTTTATACAGTTAGAAGATCTGATTCCCCTCTCATTGAACAGGTAGCTGATAACCACTAGCCACTATTCCATAGGCATTAATAATCACTTTGATTCCATTTTTACTTTTACATAGTTGCTACTGTCATGTGGAGATTATACTGCTGTGAGGTCACTCACTGCGTGACACTTTGCTTTAAAATTCTTGGGAAATACATGTTCCACTTAGTTGCAGACCCACACAATAATCTCCCGCAGGCCACAGAAACATCTATGCTAAACATCAGGCAGGCTGTGTGTGTGTGTGCGTGTGTGTGTGCGTGTGTTAATGTTTGCCTTTTTCAATATAACCCAGACATCTATGCTAAACATCAGGCAGGCTCTGTGTCTGTGTGTCTGTCTGTGTGTGTGTGTGTGTGTGTGTGTGTGTGTGTGTTAATGTTTGCCTTTTTCAATATAACCCAGCTCTGTAAAAATGATTCCCAATTTGAGGGTGATATTCCTAGTAGTGTAAACCAGGGGAAAAGCTGTTTCAAACATCTACCATAGTATCTAGGATATCAGGACTGTATAACCTCAGAGAGTCACACTGTTGCCAAGCCCATGGCCACATCTAAATTCAATAAAGTGGAACAAATTGCTGCAGCCAAAACAATCCTGAATGGAAAAGGGTGCCCTAGTGAGAGTACATGAATACACTGAGATGACATATCACAGCATTCTGGAAAAGAGTTATCAAAACATGATATGGTCAAGGAACTTGTATGCTCCCAAATACTGCACAAATCATCCCAAATGTTGGGATGATACTGGCATATAAACACATACATATTGTCTGTACACAAAATACATAAATAATTAAAATACGTGAAGAAAACAGACTAAACTGTTTGTTTTGCTATTTAAAACAACAGGCTTACACAGTGCAATGAAATATTTATTCACCATGTTTTCCTTTTGCTGATCTATTCTTCTGGATTGATTACCTCTGAAAGCTTTCCTGACATGAGCTTTTGTGTGCTGACAAAAGGGAGGTGAAGCGAAGCATCTTGATTAGCTACAATGCAGATCAGCTTCTAGTCAAGAAGGAAGAACAGAGAGCATGTGGTCGGAAGACTGCATCTATCATAAGTTAGGTTTTACGGGGAAGAGCAATCCACCCTCAGGTTTTCACAGAAAGCAGAAAAACTAGCCAATAATACAGTTGAGCTTTTAAATTGGCTGGCTCGGTTCTTTTGAGAAATAGTAACAGAACTACTGGTTAGATTTGATTGTTGTGCAAGCTGTAGTTGTCATAAAAATTAATGTGCTGCCTCCTAATCAGTGGGTTTCAAACAAGAGCCGTGCCTTGAGCCATGCTTGGATTCCTAAGGTCACCTGCCATTAGCAAACTTTGATTATACTCAACTACAACTATATCAGTGTACACTGTCTATTCAAGTGCCCCTGAAAAATACACTTTTTAGCAAAAACCCACAGAAAGGTTTTTATGGCTATCTACTGAACTTAAAAGGCAAATAGACTTGCTGAACTACTTCTGCATAGTATATTAACATCCTCCAAGGGAGTATAACGTTTGTCTTTCTATATATGAGGATCTAGCCTTGCTTTTAAGTTCAACCTTCTAAAGCCTATGAATATCACTGCTTACATTGTGCATGAAGATGGAAAAAGATGTATCTATAACAGCCACAACTGTTAAGCTGCTATTTTAACCAGTGCTAACCAGGTGCTTTATCTGTGCTTCCTTTCCAGTTGAACCCACCTAATTTTTAATAATTGTTCTGACACAGATTATCGTAAGTAGTTATATGTTGCCTGCCAGTAAAATAAATGGGACCTCTTTATTTCCATGTCAAGTTATGCCGTGATTTGATAAACTAAGCCCAAAGTACACAGAGGTTTATTCTGTATATTGTCATTCAGTTACAAATCTCCGTTTCTTTTGTTTTCTTTTTTTTTTTTTCACTTTGTAGGCAAAATGTAGTGAAAACAGTATTTTCTAATAAATAATCCTTTACTGAAATTGTCATTTCATGGGTTTAGTATTTGCTAATTTATGGAAAACATGTAAGTGCTATTAAAAATTATTACTAAACTCTCTGAGAAGTCCACACTGACTCCCAACAATAAGCTTCATCAGATAGCTACATTATTCAGGAAAAGAAAAAAGAAAAAAAGAAAAAAAATAACAAAAATGCGACACATTTGCATATCTATTACAGACATTATGTTTCATCAGAGGCAAAAAAGTTGTGCTAACATGAAAAGATCACCATTACAATGATAGTCCTTGGTAACTACAGAGTCTGCATATGCCAGTCCCAACTAATTGCTGGACAACTTAGCGGGGACTGGGAGAGATGTTTAGGCCTGATCAGTCTCTACAGTGATCTTGAATCTTTTGTGCAGGCTACAAATCATGTAGTTTTGCTGCCTTACAGTGACTCCAGGTTACGCTGAGACATGGAAGACAGCACAGCCTGAGCCCAGAACGGTGAAAGTTTTATGCACCTTGTTCTAACACTCCTCAGCTGCAATTAAAATTGAGATCCAGTAATTGCTTGGTTCCTCCTAAGTAAACTGCTGTTCTCTGAAGATACTATATCCTGTCATAAATCCCTTAGTTAATTGTTATTTGCTACAAAAATAGCAATCCTAACTTTAACTCTACTTAGTTACCTATGTAATAACTTACGTTGAATGAATTATCAAATATGGCTGTGAATGAAATGAAATGCCAAACTTGCACTGATGCAGAGTAGACATTTAAGGTGGATTATAAACCACAGGATTTGTACAATACCTGTAGTAATTTCTTCCCTTCACAAGAAGTGCCCCACAATGGCCAAAAAGACTAATTAGCCCTTCTACATCGATTATGTTTCAATCAACATGTCCCTTATATCTCGTGGTGTGTGTTTTATACGTGCCGGTTTGTTCGGGTTTTTTTAATAGGAAGGGAAATGCTTTTCTCTGTTATACCTCCCTGGGCCACTTGCTTGGGAAGAAAATAATGTGGGGAGGCTCGAGGACTCCGAGCAGTTTGCTCAAAGACTATTTCCTACCATCCAATAAAAAATAAGTATCATTACTCCAGCTGTGTCTGTCTCTCCAGATAATTACAAACAGTATTCATTGTGTCCTTTGTATTACAGTATCCGTGAAGATAAAGACCCTGAGGATTCAGTGTCTGACACCTACTCCCTTTTTGCAGAATTGAAAGGATGACTTGAGCATGCTCTTGTCAGCATCAGTCATCTCAGATCTGTATACTCAAGTACTACAAGCCTTGCAAATAACTGCTCCTTTGATGTATAGTAAATAATTCTTATTAGGTACATACAATTCTTTAACAAAATAATTTATAAAATCCTTAACTTTTATTACACACAGGATAATTTGCAAAAAAGTCAAAGAATCCATTAATTCTTAACAATATTAGTAGCAGAAGTTTAAAAGGAATATTAAAGTTTTGTAATTCATAACAATTAATCAAATACCAAGTAAAGAAGTTGCTATTTTTTACTTTTTGACTATTACGTTTTTCACTATTAATTTAAAATCTATAGAGATTTCAGCTAAGTGAATGTGTACTCACTGCTTGATAACTCTATTTGACAGCATGTCTCATGCATAATGTATCAAAATAGTTTTCTTCTTACAAGACAACACACATGGTTTTTCTGACTTTCCTCTCTGCATCCTTGGGATAAATGCAAAATTGAGAGTTTAAGAGAGATACAGCACAGGGTAAGGAAGAAGTTGAGAATGATATCAGACTTGCCAAAGCATCAGTGGAAGGGTCACAAGAGTCATCTAAGCTCTTCCACCAAAGTGCCTAATTCAAATTCTAGTGCTCAGCTAAGTTGGAGTCTATTATTCCATTCATGTTTCTATGAATATTACAGACCCTTGTACATGATGATTTGGTTTCAAAACTTCCCACTAAGGTGAAGAGAGGAAATGCACACCTGACCTGATGCTATTGCAGTTTGTGGCTGAAAAAAAAGCACTTCAGCAAACCACTTATGATATGTGCATTTAACATTTCCTAATGCTGCTTTGCCATTAGTGATTTTTAGCAACTGATCCCTAACAATGGGAATAGATTCTTTTAAGATACATTCCTTACTACTGGTAAAACAACCTAAAAACACAGGTTGACTGCTGTTGCCATCAATACATCAGTTCCATTCACATGTGTGTACTGCCACAAGCAGAAAGGACAGAAGCTTGAAGGTCGAAGAGTACAGGGAAGCCCAAAGGAAAAATAATGTTGAATTTCTATCCATGCTTCTAGGAACATAAAAGATTCCAGTCTGAACAATGTTATCTTGTTACCACATTATGAATGGCTGTAACATAAAATGCTACACCCTTGCAACTCATTTGCTTTTGAAACCAGTCATTTCTACGATAATTTATCATCTCTAGTGAAAAGCAACTAATTCTTAAAATGATTTTTTAATAAAAAAAAAAATAGCGCGCAGTACAAACCTTTAGATAGGCTTCTTTCTGCACACATCCCTAAGGCCACAAGTTATTTTCATGCTTTTTAGTGTTCAATATATTTCACAGAATTACAGGGACACTGCAACTACACAATGTTTTCACTAATAGCAGCCTCCAAGAGAAAAAGTCAAGAAATGAGCCAATGATAAACATTTTATTTTCTAGCTGAGATACAAACTCTGAATTCATCCCAAAACATGCAAAATGTTGACTTTTGCAAGCTGTGAGTGGCATACAATCTGGAGGAAAAAAAAGAAAAAAAAATACTACACTTTAGGAATCTGAGCAGAACGAGAATGTCAGAGCACCTCCCCTGGTTATCAAAATGCATTTCCACTGCAGATGTGAGAACTTATGGATTTTGCCAGGAATACAAACAGAAGCTTCCATAGCAACTGTAGTTTCACATGGGCAGGGAAAGTTTCCCTTCTGAACGGAAAGAATCAGATTCTATCTTAAGTTTTACAGTTACTGCTCTGTCCCTCTGCTCTAAAACAGGCAGTAACAAAACATCACACACATATTCAGTATGGTTATGGTACAAATATGACATATGAGAGCAAATAGCCCTCACACATCTGTCTTAGCACTTGGGAGTTTATCAGAAAGAATCTAGAGTAGGAGCAGAAATTTGTACTGCTTTACCACGAAACCACACAACCCCTATAAAGTCTTTGTGCACCATCTTATTTTACATAATGATTTCATTTTCTGGAAATATTTGTGCAAAAGTCAACACAAAGACCTTGCATTAATCACAAAATTAGGCAGTATTGTGTGTTTCATCCATTTTGAAAGCTGTACTACTAAGATGAAGAATCTGTTATTAGCATGCTTTGTAGCTCTGCTGTTAGGAAAGAGTTTGAGTAAAATGTCACACATAAAGCTCACAATGACATCTTTCCTATACCAAAATTTAATTTTAAAGGGATATGATGTATTTTAATAAAACATCTCAGAGATTTCAAGTATATATTTATGGTCTCTAGGGAAAATGGAGCAAACTGTATTTTACATCCACTGATGTTCTCTTGCTGATGCTTATTTTCTGGTTTTGTTTGAGTGCCACAGTATTTACATTTTCAAATTATCTGCCAATCTGTATTCTCAGTAGTTACTCGTTATTATTATTTTCTCTTTCTATCATATATTCACTATTACTCAGTTGTTAAAGGTACTTTGAAATACATTCTATGACTGAACATCTAATCCAGGAAAAAGTTATGTGTTGATCTGTTCCCTGATCATTTTCTCAGGGAAAGAATAGATCATTGATTAGATTACTTTCCACACTGTATACATAGTATATGGCTCAGTTTAGCCTTAGTTTTTGTAACTGTTCTTGTACAGACAAAGTATTTGTATGTAGAAGGCTTGTTAGATTAACTAATGTGTTTTTTCCTATCACTTTCTGACCTCCAGTTATGAACCAGGAACTGAGTATGACAAAACAGGATTAACACCCAACTGCTTAACTGAAACCCCAAAATCCAGGATACAGTTCACTGCATGAGACAGAATGACAGGTTATTCTTCTGTCCTAATTTTCTCTGTTCAGGAATAGCAGAGATGTGAGAACTGTATACTTAGCACAGAGCTAAAATAATTCCATGAACATAATAGTGAAAAAAGTCACACACAACTCACTGAAATCATAATCTGAAGGTAAACAAAATTTCCTGAGCCACCTCAGCTTTAGCATCCTCAACATCTCAATAATGAGAAGCTTCATTATTATCACACTTGGAAAAGAGGAGGGCAGAGGGGAAGGGAGGAAGAGGAAAAAAAAAAAAAAACACCACCTCTATAATAAATAATAATAATCACATATTTACTTGATGTAAGATCTCACGTATGGTATTGTACCAAACTCCCCTTATCCTTGACAGTTCCTTCTGCCATTGCAGTTCACCTCCAAATTATGTGGTCCAGATAATTTAGCTTTCAGGTAAATTGTGCCAAAGCATCTGTCTGACAAGTTCTTTGCATAATTGTTATTGATTCATACATTGAAGAAACAAAAAAAAGTTCATTGGGATGGAAACAAGCCAATTCCATGTCAATGCTAAGATAAACAGAACTGTTCAAATAATTGCATGTGATTTTTGACTAAAGCTCATGTAGAAAGTCTGCCTTGTGTTATACAAGACATCATAGAAAATGACCATCAGGGTCTCTCCTTAAAATCTTCAACCGTAAGAATAGTTCAGTGAAGATGCTCAAATGTGCAGCCATAAAAAGCCAGCTAGTATTCCAAACATAAAACTTTCCTGCAAAAGTTGGTCAAGGCTAACTGCTAACAATGTATTCTGCTTACCCAAACATTTAAAAGCACAGAAAGGGAGACTTACTATCCCAATTGCCCCACCCTGCCCAAATATAACACTTTTAAAACAGAGCTAAATAAGTTCTTTGCATCCCAGTCTTTCTGCGGTGTGAATGATTTCTTATGTGATCATCCAGAAGCTCCTTCCCTGAATCCTCACTCAGCTGTGGCTCTGAGACACTTAAGTCTGGACATTCTTTCATTGTACATACAGAGTCTTGCCCATGAGAAAGAAATGCATTCTTAGTTTTGGTGTTCTTTAAAGGGTATCACCCAACACAGCCCCAAGAACATCGCTACTAAGACTGAGAAAAAAAACTTATATTAATTTTTTAGTATAATTTTTCAGTACTTCATAATTTACTTTTATATTGTTATTCCAACATATTCAGATATTCAGTTAAAATGAAAGTTATATTTTAACAACTAATAGTTGTAAAATATTATTTCTGACAGTTACATAGAATACCTTATAATTATGTTTCACAACTTTACTTAGGATCCTAAGTCTTAGGCTACCTAGGATATGCAAGGTACTAGAGAAATGGCAGGTAAGCCAGCCTGCCCAGCAGAGCTGCTTGTCTACAATTCTGACCAGATGAAACAAATGGCTAAATAGACAAATAGAAATAGGATGGACGACAAGTGACTGCAAAAATGAGTGTATCATCTGCAGACATTAGCAAGGCTAGAATAGGGCAGAAACAGATCTCATGGGCATGGTGTTAAGCTTGACCAGTCTTGAATGGAAACAAAGATTCTTTTGAAAGCCACTTTGCTTTTGCCACTGAAGTAACTGTGTCCTGGAGCTCGGGTAGTTGCATTGCAATGAAATATGCGTTTCTATGTGACAAGAAAAATGCATTTCTTATGCAGGTTGTACACTTTATTTGGTGTGTCTCAACAGTTCATTGCTTTTAAGTAGCTGAATTTTCTAAAAGATGCAACAGGTGACTTCAGTGTTGCTTATTAGCAACTAGAACAAACTTCTACAATAAATTCTTCGACTTTGTTTTTAAAATGTTTTCTTTTTACTTTTCAATAAATACCCGAGTGTGTTATCACTCCAATTTAAACATAAGAGGTGACATGTACTGCAGTATCAGCAACAGTGCATGAAAATCGTCTAGGTGATGATCCAAAACTTACTAAAGCAACAGGAGGGCTTCCTGGTTCTCAGCTGCAGACATATGTGCACATCTAAATTTAGTCTCTGACTCAATGGCACATGTGAGTGACTGTTTTGTTACTGGTGTTGCATTTACAGCCATATGCACTTAAAGACTATATTAATCTTGAAATTGTTATGCCCTTCAACATATTGGACCAAGTTGCTGAAACTGAACTAAACATGACAGTTTATGACTGTTAACCAAACCTAAAGATGCACAATTAAATACATATTAAATGCAATCGATTAATTAACTGGTGTGCTTGCAGCATAAAATATGTACTATATATGTACTATATATTTAAGTAAAAGAGAATATTCTACATTGCTTGATAGGGTGGTTTGACTATTGTCTTCATTGAAGAACAGACAAGCTCCCATGGTAGAATCCAGGTACTGCTGAAGGTTAACCAAAGATCAGAGAAGCGTTCCCCTAACTGGACAGTCAGTAGAAAGTATATTACTGTCCAGCTGTAAGTGGGAACTCCCAAATAACTGCATGGCCCAAGTGGTACATTCAACTTTTAGAAATATTTTAAACTGGACAGACTGAAGAAATTAATAGAATATTTAAAAAGAAGATACACAGCAGGAAAGCACTTGTAAAGAAGCAGTACGAGTGGAAGGAATATTACAAAGTTATAATGTAAGAAAAGCTACACAGAAAGACACCATCTACAGATGAAACAGAATTATTTCGGTCTGCAAGACAGAAAAGGAAATAAATTGTATCAGGAAAAGTATACAGAGATCAAGTTGATATAAATTGATGTACATTAAGCAATTAGCCATAGTGATCAGACTTTTATGTTGTGGTCAGAAATATTATCAGAATTATCAGAAATAGACAAAAATGAGATTGTTTCATTTCTGTGGATTCAAGGAAGAATTCAGTTGACTAAAATGCCTTGTGAGTTCTGCTGGAAAGGCAAGCGTAGTATAAGAGCACTTAGGAGATGCACGGACAACAACAGTGCTATGTGAACATGAGAAGTCACTGGTTAATTGCCTGCACCAGAATGCTATTTGGTTTGTCCAATGGGAAATCCAGTGGAAATTAAGTATTGTGGAGCAAGATAAATTGCAAAGGGAGATTCTGCTTTATAACCTTCACAATTATTTTGTTCGTCATTCAACTGAAGGTAGCTCACAAAAACAGTATCTAAGTTAGACTAAATATGTATGAAAAGCAAATCAAGGGCATTACTGTGTCTACAGAAAGGAAACAGTTCTGGCAAACAGAAACAGAAGAAGGAAAGTATTAAGTAATTCATATAGCTGAGCACTTTGCAAAAAAATGCTCACAGTGAATTGCATATGGATACCTGGTTTTATGGCTGGAAAACTGATCTTGCAACTCCAGAAAAGAAAAAAAAAAAATCATGTCATTAATTTTAAATTCAAAGCAATATTGAAAAGAATTATATGAAGATCAATAAATAACTATAATTATTGAAGAAAACGATGAATAAAACATTGACTTGCAGGCTGCAAGCCTCTAGGCAGTTTGCACCATTAAATATATTTCTATTTTTACATCTTAACTCTCTCTGAAAAAAAGGAAGAAAATGAAGAACTTTAAAAGAAAATGATGATTCTTTTACTGAAGGAAAAAGAACCTTGAACACCTTCTTTGTTATGAATAAAAATTACATTGAAATGAAAGTCAGTTTCCAATACCATATTATTTAAGTAGAAAATAGCAGGAATTTGTTCAACAAGAGAGAAATTGTAGGGTAGACTATTTCCAATATAGCATGCACATTTTTGGTACAATACATATATTCTGATGTACCAAGTTTCCTGAACATTGGCATACAAATGTATATCTCAAGAAGGTAAAAGTTATTCCTAGACATTCAACTGAAGCAGCAATTACAATTACTTTCTCTTCTTGTCAGGAGCTCACGGTCCCTTGAAAATTTAGTTTGAAGGTGTCCGATTTCTAGATTAATTAGATGAGAAAACTGTACGGTCTTCTGATGGTTTCCATCTTACAGTTGCTGTGTAGACCAAATAACGAAAAGGTTTTTCCATAAGACTATATGTTGTATACGATCTAAAATAAATTGTAACTGAATTTTGTGTATTTTTGGTGTAAACCTTTTTTTTGGTATCATTTTATGTCATTTTACTATGTAACAACTTGCTTCAATGAGTATGATGTCAGTGCAGGACTTCTGTTATAAAGGTATGTGGCGTAAACTGTGTTAATCACAGAACTACTTCTGCTTCCTAATGTAAACAATGTTTCCTTTCTTTGTAATCGTTCTGTTTAAACATTTATACCTATCTGTTTTGTTATAGTGCAGGGTCTCTACTTTCTGATTCTTGCTAAAAGCTAATGACTTTTTTTTGCTTTTTAGATTTGTGAACTCATTTGTTTTTAACTCACTAAGTAGCCATTTCCTTCCATTCAGTACGCCTTTTTACAAACATTTATTTTGCAAGTATTTAGTATGTGTCATTGCAAGTTTGTGTCAGGTGGTCTGCATCACTGACCTTGCATCACCTTAGTTGCTAACATCCAAGCACTGGTTAAACGCTTCCAAAAACCACTAGGGTGCACACGCCTCAGCATGAACTCGGTACTGCAGTGTTCAGCACTCTTCCTCTAACGCAGCAAGACATAATAAAATAATCACGTGCTCGGTTTTTTAATATAAAAGTAGTTCTATAGGTGAATTAGCCATGTATTTTAAAATCAAATAGAAGGGAGATAAGTCTACAACATATACACCACATTATTGTATTTACTATTCATTATTATGAGATCTAGGAATGTGTTTTAATTTTCAGCTTCATGAGCCCTTCTCTCCTAGATCCAATCTCTTTCATCATTTTAGCATGCTCTGTCCTGATGCAAGTCATTGAAGTTTCCTCACCCTCCTAGCCTTCTCCACAACATTCAGAAACCCTTTTCTAATTTATTGTCTAAATTTATTCTTGACCAATAAATACAAATATGAAAACACATCAAGATCTGATTCCATATCTGTCAAAGTTAATGATACCCCTATACTGAATTCAGTAGACTCCCTAATGGGCAATAACTGACAAAGGAAGTTACAGGTTTTGTTTCACAAACGAGACAGTATTCTATGTTTATTTACTGATAGAAAGTTGACTGCACTGTTACTGAACCAAAAATACTGACTGGATAGCATAAATACAAAAATAAACATACTTTCAAAGGCCAGTTACACACTGTTTACTTATAACTTGTGAGGATCATCAGGCCAAGCTGGACATGTTTTAAGTTCAGGCCTTGAAATACAAAGCAGGCATTAAAAATGTTGGACAGGATGATCATTGAACCCCTTCTCACTTCATGCACAACATGCATTATGTGTGTTCCCAACAACCAATGAGTGAAGTAATACTGAAAGAAGCCTCCAAAAATGACCATTTGCTAAAAGAAGAGAGCAGGATAGATCCAGAATACTGAAAAATCCTAGAACTGCCCTGGATCAAATGAAGGGTCCATCAAGTTTATTTTGCTGCTTCACACAGTGGCCAAAGACTAAGGAAGACTGGAGAGAAGGAAAGAAAACAATCTTCAAGGGTTTTTTTTTTTAAAAAAAACAAACTCAGAAAGAACTGAACCTGTTTGACTAAGGATTTATTCAACTGCTTAACTACAGTTTGAAATAATTTTCTGAGTCATATGTTGTAATATATGGATTAAAATTTAACACTGGAATCTGAAGGGAATCTCTAACCAATGTCAATTTTTAGGCTGGAGCTTCAGAAGGAACTTTTGTTTTGTGCAATGACCAGCAACAACTCAAAAAATACAAGACAAAGAGGGTAAATTTTATTAGTTGTATTTTTAATTGCACTTTCATGTAGGGGACTAAGATTTTAAATATTCCATAGGTGTGGCTAAATAACTCCAAAATACAAAACAGTTGGTAGGACTGTGTTGTAGCAGAACAGTGTTTATAAATGTAGGTAGTAAGACCCGTGTTACTACCTACGTAAATGATAGGTTCATCACTGAGCCAATGCCAAACTCCGAATAGTGCTACAAAAAAAAGTACTGTCTAATTGAAAGGACCATAAGGCTTTAAGAACTGATCTTAAAATACAAAAGAAACAACAGACGTGATCCATGTTATGCTGAACCTATTTCTGCATAATTAACATTAAAAAATAATATTTCACAGTAATTTAATTATTTGACTATTTTAGAAATTATATGTCTACTGCTATACCAGTTTTCATCAGAATAAAATAGCAAATCTTAATGAATCCTTGCATTCTGCTACAGCAGAGAAAAGTTAATGGCACTAAGACAGCACCAAAGCAGGAACAAACCCAGTATTTTGAATATTTACTGACTGCGTGGGCGACTAAAATTGTTTGTGTAACAATATCTATAGTGCACTGTAGGCAAAAATAGTGCCACTAGAAAAATCATCACTATTTCAGAACGTACAAGCTAATCACTGCCTGGACAAAATGCCCTTTATGATGACTGACACTTCTCTAGCCTCTGTTATGCCTGTGTTGATACTGCACTAGAAGGTAAGTGCAGTGAGCCCTTTAGATCCGCAAGTGAGCCTCACAGAAGCCAGATAAGCTGCCTCGAATGTTGGAGCAACATCCTTGCACTTTGGCCTTCAGAAGAGTTCAGCCTGATCAACAAAGCAGAAATTTTGGAGATCACAAGCATGTCTGACTTCTTAAAGAATACATGGCCTCGCTCTTGGATAACCCATATCATGACCCCCTTCAGAGAAAACAAACTACTTGGAGCCATAATGAACCAACTAATCCATCCACTCTGAGAAAACTACATATATCAGGAAAGAAGTTTTTCAATCTCTAACAGCTTCACTGACTCCCAAACCACGGACAGCCTGGTCTAGTGAATTAAGTAAACTGTAGAGGGGGGTTTCTGCCTCTGCAGTCTTTAGCAACACAGAAGACTTGGTCATGATAATATATTCACAAGTTCATTCAGAAATAAACAGGACAGCATAGTGATGAGCAGCTTATCAGACAGAAAACAGTACTCTTCTGCACTGCTCCCCATAACCGTTATCCCTGCCTTACGAGGTAACATGCAGTATTACTTCACTTCCTATTTCCACATTCACACTAAGCTGTCATCAAAGCTGTATCAATGGTGCTACGCCTCTAGAAATCCATCGTGCATAGCCCCCCCCAACATAGGCCACGTCCATATGCCTCTCTGGTCTTCTTGTGTTCAAAAGAATTTCAGAATAATTTTCAAAAGAATTTTTAACATAAGATGACCAGAGAGGCATAAGGCAATAGCCTGATTAAAAAAAAAAAAAAAAAAAAAAAAAAAATTCATTTTCAAAGCAAATTTTTCTGGATTTGAAACATCTTCCTGGATGTTTATGGTATAATTCTGGGAAAGCAGAAAGTGGAGATATCCCTCATTATCTGGTTATTAATTTTTCTGAAGGCATGATTCCATCAACATCTCCAACACCTGTTTATAACAATAGAAGTTATTTAGGTCTCTGCATGCAAGCAATATAATTTTACCATCTTGCATTTCAAATAAAAATATGCATTCTAAATTTCCATAGTTTAATTGTAGTATTGCCTTTATAATTATTTGCAAAATTGTCAAGATTTGCTTTTTCAGTGAAAAAATCTAGGAAAACACCTCTCTTCTTTTTAAGCTTAGTGATTAAAGAAACCATATGAACTGTATTTCTTCATCTTTTCTGGTGTCAGGGAGTGTGCTGACCATCTAGAATCTTTGAGGTTTGTTTCTGAATTGACAGATATTATTATCTAGTGATCGCATAGCTTTAAGCACCATGCCTTTGAAAAGAAAGGAAAACAGAAATCCAAAAAGTGTGGCTTGCCTCAGAAAGAAAATTTGGATATATAATCTAAAATAAACTTTGGCTCAAATGATATAATTTATATTTACATACATAACATATTAGCAAAACTCCCTACTAAAATGTATGTTGATGAACAGAGATTAATAGAACGTTCACCTAATCTGCAGCATATTTCAAAAGGAAGATTTTTTAGAAATAAGTATTAAGATACAAGTTCCAAGCATTTTATATTTGTTATGAGTCACTCAACAGGTCCTTACTTGGTTTAATAATTGTATATTTTTCTTCAAAGACAAATTAAAACACAATGCTTGTAAAAGTATAGGTAGATTTTTTTGTAATGGAAATGTCCAATTAAGGTACCGTTAACGGAAAAAGACAGTTCAGCCACCTGAGGTACAAAATGAGTTCTACATAAAATGAGTTGCCACCTTACTAAATGTTACCAAAGCTGAATCACTGAGGTCATTGAGCTAAATAACACGTCTTCTAATGCATTGTTCCACGCCGCACTTTAAAGTGCTTCTCTTTTCACTGGAGTTTGCCAAATTGCTATGCTACACAAACACTAGCTTGAATATAGCCACATATGAAGGGAAAAAAACATTTCAGACTATAAACTGATAAATTCTGTATGAGAAAGTAAATTTTTATCCCAAATTGTGCTACAATGACAAGTTCCTATAACTGGCCTTCTGTCTCTAAAGGCAAATTTCATTGCTGAACAACTTAGCTAGGTCCCAAAGAAGTGTTCCAAAGGCCCTTCCTTCCCTTCCCTTCCTTTCCCTTTCTTTTCTTTCCTTTCAGAGGCTTAATACCAAATCTGTTAGACATAGTTGTGGTTCAGAAACAAAACAAAGAAGAAGCAAATATATTTAAACCTGAATTTAACCTCATAATGCTGCTCTCAGGATCACCATTAATCATATCACACATCAACAGTATAAGACAAATTGAACACAAGTCTATTTAGTAACTGCAAGAAATATTTAAACTGTTGATAAAATATGGAAGATGAGAGGAACTTAGGTTTTAGTAGTAAGAGAAGGAAAGCACCTACAAACAAGAATCAATTTTAGGCTGAATAGATATGCAAACATCTTGCACATTTCATTTTCATAGAAGATGTAAATTTAAAAGCTAACAATCCCCTTTCCTTCAGATTTTTACGCATGGTACTGTCAGGATGTCTCTTAGTCTGCCCCATTTTCTGTTATTAATGAATATGAAAGAGTACGGGAATCCTACACGTTAAAATGTTTCAACAACAGTTTTGTTGAAACTGCATTCTAGACTGTTTTCTCTCTGATAAATGCCTTTGTTCTTTACAGGTGAGTTCCAATGTGATGTGGCCCTAGTGTATAACTCCTGCTGTCAGACCTCGGTGAGAATGGATGAGTCATGATGCCTTCATTGCTCCCTAATCCCATTATCCATCTATATCTCCTCTACCTACTTAAGTAGCTTTATTACCCTCCTGATAGCTTGACTCAAAAGCAGAAAATCAGCCTAGAGATCAGCACAACTGTAACAAATGTCTTATAATTTATCAGCTACCTAAATTATCAGCTACCCTGCTTGTAGTGACTCTTTTGAAATCTGCCAAATAAGAACTTCATATCTTGGTGAATTTTAAGCAGGTAAGTGGAATAGATCTAAACTTCTACTTCCTCCTCCATGAATTTCCCCATATATTTTCTATAGATACATCACATTATTCTTTGGGGTTTCCAATTCCCTAAAAAATTCTGGTTTTATGCAAAAAACCATACAGGCACACATGCATATACAAACATACGTGTACATGCATATCAAATGTTCATTTTATTTACATGAATATTTGTTCAAGTTCTTCTCACACACCCAGGTGCATGCACAGTATTAAACCTTTAACACTTGGTTTTGAGCTTCTATCTTTACAGAAGACAACGACTTTTCAGTGAGATGTCTTGGCTCAGGCCAATAGTGCATGTACAAGAAGTGGCATTTTTCTGTGGAACTCCATTGATTCTCTCCTTCACAGTCTTCAGCTCAGACCCAAGATTTTCCAGTGTCATGTGTTACTTTATCTCTCTTAGGACACAACTGTACTGGAGCTATTTAAAAAAGAAAATTTTTCTGTTCATATTTCTAGTAGCTTGAATTTTGGGAAGAGTTTGATTTTGGGTGTGTGTGTTCGCTTGTTTTGTGGGGTTTGGTTGGTTGTTGTTGGGTTTTTTTACAATTGGAAAACTAGCGATTTTATTTACTAGAGAATAAAATAATTCTGCATTTGTAGAGGTATTTTAATCTTCCCTTTAATGCTATTTCTCATTCAAAATCAGAGTGTGGTTAAAATACACATTCTTTGATTTAGCTGGTAGATTGACATTGTTATGTACAATGGATTACTCACTTTATCATCTTATAAGGATAGAAAAACATCTGAAAAATTTACTTTACCAGGATAGCTCATGAGAAACAGAGCTACATATACATAATATTTTTTAAAATTTAAAAATATTTTAATTGTTTTGACCCAAAAATCAAAGAATTAAGCTAATTATCCAAGCCACTTCAGTTTCTGAGCAGTAATTGGAGGACAAACAGCATGTATATTTAATATCCACTTGCTAAAAAGAAGTACTTGGGCTTTAATAATTAGCACCATGAAGCAGGGAATTAACAATTAATTCTCCATACACAAAATAACTGCAGTCTGCTGTATGCCTATAAAAAAGTATCCCAGCCAGAAAAGTGTCAAAACTTCAGATGAGGAATTAGAAAAGGGTGCTTCTTGTCCTTGCTTTCAGAATGCACATTTTCTTTCTGTTTCAGCTTTAAAATAGTAATTAATTGAAGAAATACTTTGTGATGATTACAGTCATAGAGGGAGAAAAACAAGATGAGCAAGCAAAAAGAGAGGTGGCATACAGAAGCTGCTTCACAGACAGGTCATCATGTTCAGTGTTTCTTGTTTGCTATAGCTCCCTTGACAGCAGAAATACTTCGTATACCAACTTTTGATTAGCACGAGTAAAAATATAGCATTAATTCCCAGAGGGCTGTTAGACATTCAAGGAGAGCAGGCAACTGATCATGTATAACAGCAGCAGAAAATATATTAATAAATCAGCAGATCTGCAAGTATTTCCAAGAGTGCCAAGTGATACTTGGCAAGTGACATAGCGTCTAACTTCACAATATACATCTTACTGAAGTTTTTGCATTGCCAAAACCAGGCAACAGTTCGCTCATATAAATAGTATTCTCTAGTAGATTCTTAGAGTACTTCCTACTATAGCCAACCCAAACCACCTTTTATCTTAAATATACCTCAGCTGTCCAGGAAGATTTCCACCTTATCTTGTAAAAATACTTTAATTTTCATTATGATACTTTTGATATTGAAGTAATAGCCACCTACAATAAATCAACACTGGAGCTCAAAACATCCTTAAATACAGTAGAATCCAATGCAATGTGCATATTTTCTCATATGACATGAAGGCAATTGGCACTGAGTTTACAGAACACCATAACTGATGAAATAGCTGTTACTGTTCATGAAATAGTTAAACACAAAGCCTTGCCCAGATGGCTGGAGAACAGGTTCACTAAGGCCATTTATATCAGATAGCATGAGGGTCTCAAATCATGTAAAAATTATTCTTGGTAACCACCACAAAGATCATCTTCTCTCTCTCTTGGGATCCAAAAGGACAGGAAAAATAGATAATAACTCACAGCAGCCCTCAGATGTCTACAAGACACACCAGAGAGGAGAGAAGAGGAAGGGGAAAAGGCAATCCCTTGCAGCCACAGAACAAGTGCAAGGTCTTCATCATTCCCATTTTTGCTTATAGCCTCAGTGCCAGAATGGGTAGGGACCAAGAAGAAAAGCAGTGGTATAAAAGTCTTTGATCCTCTTTTCCTAATAGGAATCCAAATTGGTAGTCAGAACAGTAATGCTGCTAAGTTGGAGGAACTACACAGGCATCATATCAGACAGTCAAAATAAATCCACTATGTTTTGACACACTGCATAAATTATGTCCTCTTATGTACTACCACGGAAGGATGATAAAGAAAAACACATTAAACCTGAAGCCAAGTCTCTAATGTCTCTGGAGTACACCACAACATCATCCTACTTGGCACATTCACCAGGGAGATGAGTGAAATCTCCATGGCGATCTAATACAGCTGTTCACTTGACACTTTTAAGGTAAATTCCTGAATTTAAGTTCAACTCGGGTCTTTGTCACGGAAAGCCCAGAGGCTGTTCTAGTAAAGAGCCGTTTCTGAGACAACTAAACTTGAAGCTCAGCTAAACAATAATGTCTTAATCAATCCAAAAATTGGTCCAACAAATAAACTGGTACATTCCTCTAAAGGAAACCATATGGTTAGCCTGACAACCCCAACAATGAATTTTTCAAGAACTTGTAACATGTTACACAATATTAAGCAAGCTGCTGTAGCTCTGGCAATAAAGTTGTGTTGGCCCAGCTCCTTTCTGTACATGCCTGAATTTACTTCCAAACAAGATAGCACAAAATGCATCAGGAATAAAAACTCAGTCCCTCCAGTTTGCCTGGACCTCTTTGTGTTACTCTGGCCACATGGAGACCAGAAACCCACTCAATTTCCCCAGCTGAGAACTTCCTTATGACTACAGAGCTGGCACAGAGCCCCTCTGGCAGACACAAAGCTGGCACTCCAGCTCACAGCCTCAGTACAGGAAGCACAAGGGGCACTGCTGGGCTTTCTCTCTTCTCTGCTGGCAGGCAGCTATTTAGAGGCCAATTGGAAGAGTTTAGAATATCTCCAAGACTGCTATAAACTATAGTGGGTTGGCACAAAACTGGTCTGGGAACAAAATGGGACTGCAATGCTCAAATGTTCATTTTTTTTGCTCAGTCTTGCCCCATTAGTTATCACGTATCCTACTTTTTGCTCATTCAATCTCTTTTCCTGCTGCAGTTCCCAAGATTTTCCAAGCCCTTTGCTTTCTGAGAATATGAGCATTTGATAGCGGAATTAATACAGGAGGTCTTCATTCCTGTGAATTTTCAAGTTATCTTCATTCAAAGGACAAATATTAATAAGGAAAAGATATAGGCCCCCTAAATCACCATGTTTGAGCTTTAAGCTTACTCAAGCCAAGCAAACATGGAGAATAATTTCTTTAGCTAGCTTTAATAACCTTTACATCTTTTCTCAGTCTTTGACTCTACACGCTGAGCTCTTGCCCTTCTTTCTGCTGGAACACTGCTTGGCTTGGAGACTGACAATTATGTATAATTATGGTCTGTACCACATCCTTCAAATAGATACATTTTTTTTTTTAACTCCTTAACAGTTAGGCTGTTGTCTAACTTGCAATTTTGATGCTACATGGGTTATGTATAATTATGGTCTGTACCGCATCCTTCAAATAGATACTTTTTTTTTTCATCTGTTGTCTAACTTGCAATTTTGATGCTACATGGCTGGCAATACAATATGATTCTTTTGCTTCTTTTTCCTCGATGCTCTCAATTTTCCTAAAAAGCTGCTAGTAAAATGCCAGTCTCCATGTAAATTAGAAGAGACTGAAAAATTTCTGTGGGTGGAGGATATGTTAAAATAATGTATTCAACCCTAATGGCAATGCAGGAATAACAACTGTGCTTTGCCATTAGTCATAGCTTGGAATCACACCTATCAGCCAATAACATTATGCACAAACCTTATCCTCTTCAACAGCAGACTATTGTAGAAACATTAACCAGTTCATCCTCACAGTGCCACTTCCAACATGTGATTAGGAATTAACATTATTCCTATTCTACAGAGGAAGAATTGAAGCCATGTTTCTAATGCATGCTACATTAGAAGATGTGATCTGCCTGTGGCAGCAAAGCACTTCACGCAGACTACACTCACCGGGCTGGTAGCTAAGCAAGCTCTAAGAGAATCACCTCATGGATGTCTAGAACATCTTCACTGTCAGCACAGGCTAAGAGGCAAAAAGACCAATGCTTTCTGAGTTTAGTGACTGCTCATGGAAAAATAAATATAGCAACAATTACTCCTATGTAGATAGAGAGTGCTGGTACCCCCCATTATCTGCAATGTAATCATACTGTTTAAGCAAATGCTAATTTCAGCAAGACTTATTTAGATATTGACTTAATTTCTGAGTAATTGTTCATAAATTACCTGCCTAAAACTATTATTAATGCACTTTCATAAGCAAAGCTTGAATTAGGCTTCTCTGGTTCTGCACACTCTTCAGTTGGGTACACACTGGTGTACTTCATGACTACAGCAATAAGACCTGACACTTAGGTGTTTTCCAAGTACATGCAAAGAATCAGCCCCTTACCTAAAACTGGTTCCTGTCGTGGTTTAGCTGCAACCAGAAAAGTAAGCACCACACAGCCACTTGCTCACCATACCCCACCCACCCACCGGTGGTACGGGGGAGAGAATTGGAAGAGCAAAGAAAGAAACTTGTGGGTTGAGATAAGAACAGTTTAATAATTGAAATATTATGATGATGATGATGAAAAGGAAAACAGTGAGAGAGACAGAAACAAAACATGGGAAAAAACAAGTGATGTAACCACTCACCACCCACTGACTGACACCCAGTTTATACACTGAGTATGATGTCATATGATCTGGAATATCCCTTTGGTCAGTTGGGGTCAGCTGTGCTCCCTACCACCTTCTTGTGCACCTGGCAGAGTATGGGAAACTGAAAAGTCCTTGACTAGTATAAGCACTACTTAGCAACAACTAAAACATCTCTGTGTTATCAACATTCTTCTCATACTAAATCCAAAATGCAGCACTATGCCAGCTATTAGGAAGAAAATTAACTCTACCCCAGCTGAAACCAGCACAGTTCCCTGGAAAACTCTGTTATTTCAGGTAAAGATCCACTTGTAAGTGTGGTCTATTCTGTTGCAGATAAACCTCTGCCACATGATAAAAAACCATAAAGTGTCTGCCATACTCCATAGTTCTCTTTAGATAAGCTGCTTATCAAGAACATGCATACACAGAAAGAAAGCAGGCAGAAGAAATCATTAGGAAATACACTCCACTGCTGTTCTTTTAAGCTGAAACATAAACTCTGCTGTATCCTCTTCATGTGGCAAGTAGCCATTTCAGGTACTACTTTTCCACCAACAGACTCCCTTCTCCTTTGAAGGAGCTTAATACCCTTCTCTTTCAAGCAGAAGAGAACATGAAGGAGTTAAAAAGAAGTGTGAGAAAAAGGCCAACAATTAGAGAAGGGAAGGAGAAAGAGTGAAAGACGTGCACAGAGCATGTCAGGGAGCATCGAGGAGCAGCTGCTCTGCAAGGGAAGGTGAGCTGGGAACAAGCACAATAATAAGGCTGGCACAAGCAACTTCACCAACCAGGATGTAAAGCAGCAAGTCTGGGTCAGGGCCAGACACAGTCCCAATCACCCAGCAAGTCTGCAGTGATCAAGCAGGACTGTTCCTTGCCAGGAAACTAAAACTGTTCTGAACCCACCCTAGATGATCTAACAGTGGGATTATCTGCTTATCAAACAACCAGAAATGCATCTCCCCTTCTGCTGACCAGAAGACAGAACTTCCTTACCTTAGGGAAGAGCCTGGCCACTCTAACACATGCTGCCATCATGCACAAAGCAGAACACTGCTATCACGCTGAGGACAATGCTAATACTGCAAGGAAAATGCAGTTCCTACAATGGGTGAAAACCTGCGTATCAAGCACAGGAGGATCTGGGCTATCACTTTAATGTGATTCTGGTTTCCTATCTCTGAAGTAAGCCTCAGCATCCTGTATTTTTAATAAAAATCTTCAATTTCTAAGAGCCAGGATTTTCAGGGTTTTGTTTCAAAACCCACGTGGATAGTTATTATCCAGAAAAAATGATGTGGATGAAGAAGCCAAAATCCAAGATCTCATCCTGGAACCCTTACAAGAGTGCTAAATTAAATAGGGATAATGTAAACAAAATCAGGTTATCAGAATCTTTATTTACTGACATGAAGGACAATTAAGAAAGAATAAAGGATGTAAAAGTGACAGTATTTGAAATACCTACCCAAGCAGCATTCTCACTGTACAGATGATCTGAAATCAAAGAATAGCAAAAAAAAGACAAAAGACCCTTTAAGACATTATTAATGCTACCTAATCACACTGACTCATACTAGAACGACAAATCCATTAGAAATACTTAATAAGGATAGATAAAATTAGTTTCTTCTGTACTTAATTCCATACACGCATTAAAGGCTGCCCTAAGCCCTTCATGAAACTTAATGGCATCTTTTAGCCCTTTCCTATTAAATTTATTAAAAATTGGAGAGCTTAAATGTGAAAATCTGTATTAATGATACATTAAGACTGCAGAGTTATATGAAATAAATCAGAAATACTTATTTCTCAAATATACACGCCAATGATCTTGACGTGACATTACTTCTTGTTGTGCCATACAACTCTACCTTTGCATATATAACATTACTATCCTAAGAATCATACATTTTGAACTTTCTGGCTTTCAAAGGCAATCTGAGTCCTTACCACTGCATTAATACAGACTTAAAACTCCTTTAATTATTATCTTCTTTAGACCAGAATGAAGGAAAATATCTTGACCTACATTTGAAGAGACACAATAGCCTAAGAGAGCGAGCTTTTGCTGCAGGCTTTTATATGATCTCTGTTTTTAAAGGACAGTTAAAATACACTCAAAGTAAACTCAGAAAAGTCATCATTATAGAAGTAGAGGGTGTAGAAGTACCACTACACTTGATATCAGCAAAGGTAAAATGCAACTACAGCTGGACAGGAGGATTCTATGCTGAACATGTAGGTAGACAGGAACACCTGGAAAATATAAAAGACTATACAAGAACTAATGAGATTGCCACCCATTATTTTTCCTAGGCAACGAATATCATAGGTAAAAAGTCTGAACTGCAGCAAAAGGAGCAGAAACTGTCTGCATAAGTCATGACTCCTAGAATGCTGACAGTAAAATTCTGCTAGATGCGCTTCTGTAATTTAGTGTTTGTTTTGCTTTGGGGAGAAGGGGCAGGGGGCAAAACAACAAAGGGATATTTTATCTCTGCACTGAAAATGCATTCAACTTTCTGAACAGGCATATAATTTAGCCCTACCATTCTTTGTTGTTCACAAGAACGCTAGCAGATGAGAGAAATCACAGAATCCCACAGCACTGACAGCTCCCTGTCTCTTAACCCATTCATTGACTTTCTCTTCTTGGGCCCTATTCTGCATATTTGAATAGTTCCTATTGACCTTTTAACCTTTTTTTTTTTTTCAGTTCCTACTGACCTTTTAACCTTTTTTTTTTTTTTTTTCATTCTTTTTAAACTGTATTTTCCTAAATTACTTATTTTTCTCCAACTAATATAATTTTGCCAGATAAGATGGTTTGACATCGCTTTTTGTATTAGAAAGAAATACTCTCCTTGTTGACAAACAGACAACCCAAGAGCTGATGACTCCTTTGGTGGAGTAAGAACGATTAATGCTGACCAGAAGATAGAATGTTTTCCTCTCACTCCCCTGAAATTATATCCGGCTTTATGTGGATAACTAGCTAATTAATATTTCGATAGAAACAAACTCATAATTTCTAAATCCAGATGGCTTTTAAGTATTACCTACATGCATATGTGAGGTGAGCTTTTTCCTCTTTTTGAGTTCTTCATAAAGCAAGGACACAATCTAAAAACTTTTCTGAAAGACAAGTTTTTCAATAATGTAGTACTGGATACGGTGAGGGTTCAAGTTTATTATCCACATGAGATCCATAAGCTATGAATACAGTACAGTTAAATAATGTCATTCTTCTCATAAAGTATATATTTTCCAGCTGGGTGCAAGTTAAAATAGTTCGATATTTATGTTCTTGTAAGACTGAAGTGCAGATGGACGTAAAATTTGTCATGGAGCCCAGAAAAAAGGAAGTCTCCAGGTGGTTTTTTTCTACCACAGCAGTCACGTACAATTCAATATGTGCTCCAGAGCATTTAGTTCTTCTAAAAACAGTGTCAGCAAAATTTCTGGGCCTCTTTCATGAATATTTTAAAAATTTTGATCAGGGTGAAACACAAATGTTCTTTAGCAAGAAGGCTGCATCTCACCACTGAAGGATTAGCAAGTGAAGAGAACAACAGCACCGAGTTGTAGGTAAGTAGTTTCTAGCAATATTTTTGTTGCATACCTAAGTGGATCTACATTTCACAAATGGGGTTAAATTTCAAGCATTCAAGGAGCCCCAATGTCCTGGCATTTTGGTGTCTCACACAGAAAACATACACGTTGCTGACTTCTCAAGTGATCTGGTGATGGTAGAGCTCAAGGACACTGTCAGAAATCTGTACTACAGTAATGTTGCCTGAAGGATATCTCTCTCTTTCAACAGCTCTGGGAGCTATTTCAGAGAATTCTTGGAGTCTCTGAAAAATGAGACATTTCATGAAAATGAAGGAACTATAATTTAGAAAAATAATTTTATAGTTTTTCTTTAAAAAGCACCGGTTATACTTCATGTGTTTAACATAAACCTGCTGCTAAGGATGTTGACGAGTCCAGCACAAATGATCACACAAGTAGTAGCGGGGCTTATGTACAGAGCATAATGTATGATATGCACAGCTCTACCAGACCAGTATAATCTATTTCTTATCACTGTACAGCAGTTACTAATGTCAGTAACAGCAGCATTATTAAATATGTTGCTGGGGCACACAGAATCTTATGACTCCTATTTTTTAACTAAAAAAAACCCCTCTTTTCCTCAGCGTCTTTTCGCCTAAGGCATATTAAAGTCAAATTTTGAATTTATGCTATGCTGTCTGTCTCTCCCCCTAAATAATCTAAATACAGGACCTCAAATTGAGGATTCTTTTTTTATTGAAAAGACTCTCCACATAAGTAAGCAGTTTTCAGGCTTTTTCTTTTACGTAAGAATTTTCCTAATGTGACAAATATGAAAAAAATTGACACTACCTATCCATTGATAAAACCAATTTGTTTCTGTTTGTTCATCTCTCATATGAAACTAACCAGATTTTTTTTAGCAGTCACATGCTAATGGAATGTTTACATTATGAACAGTAAGTTGAATAAGAATGCCTTTAAAAAGACTGGTCCCCAGATTTTACATTTCATCAGTCTCATTTTATGAGGTGTTTTTTTTTTTTAAACAGCTAATCCCAGAAACTCCAAGGAGACTTAGAGCACTTTTGCATCAGGCTCTTTACAAACATTACAGAAACAGTCTCCAGGGCAGAGAACTTATAATAAATCAAACACTCTGCACCTAGAGGATTTGGGCACACACACTGTAAGCAGCCCAACTGCTGTCAAGCCTGGCAAACAAAGTACTTGTTCAGATAGATATAAATTGATTTGATTACAGTTTCACTGAACTAATTTTAAACCATTCAAACTCTCTGCATTTAAAAGCAGAGAAGTTCTGCTCCAGCATCAATCCCAGCTTCCCAACAGCTTTGCAGATGTGGCTGTTTTGGGAGCCGTTGGCAACAGAACAGGTTTGGCATGAGACGCTGGGGCCTGTACACATGGCAGGGGATGAGCTGTTCTGTGCCCAGGGCCTTCATGATTTAGTTCTTACAAGGCAGGGTATGTCATTTATACCAAAACCCTTACCCAAATACCAAACCAGTCTCCATCCCAGTCTGGCTGGATAACGTACATTAAAAATTGAACTAACAATCCTTATAGAAAAAGCCTTCTGTACCACTCAAATGATGGGGATTGACATTGTCAGAAGTGGTAGCCTCCCTGTCTGCTGGGACTGGGGCTTCCTCTCCTGATGTGCTGCTGCCTGTGTGGGTAGAGGGTGGCCGGTCTCGCCAGCCGGTCACCAGAAGAGATGTGGGTTATGGTGGAGAACAAAATGGTGGCTCCCTGCCATAAAGTGGCGGCCCCCTGTGTAAGCAGGGGAAGGGCCTTCCAGATCTAATATACTTTGGGTAAGCTGGTAGGGGTTTTTTCATTTAAAAACCTGCACCTCCTTGATTGCCAGTTTGGACTATGCCCCTAATCAGGCAAATGTTGGTCACACAAACACCAGACTAGGAGTACATAATAAAAATTATCAAATTCATCTGAAAATATAGCATATTAATGCCTTAGGTCTCTTTCTCTTTTAAATGCTTTATCCCGTTATATAAGCCAGACTTTTATTTACAACTTCTTAAGAGAAATGCTCTGGTGTATTCTCCCTGCCACAGCCCTCAGGTTGCTATACATCCCAGGCTGTGAACAACTCAGCTGGGCAACACAATGCCTTGAGCTAAAAGGAAGGGCACACTGACAGAATTATTAGTCTTTCCTTATTAGTATTTTCCCTATTATTGTCCTTGTTGGAAAAGTGTTGCTAACATAAACTTTATTAGATTAACCAAGGAAATAACTTTTAAGTATTCTGTAATAGGTCTGTGTGAATGCCAACAATATTTATTCTTCCAATAAATAAAATAGGGACTGTAGCAATAAATAAATAAAATGGGCACTGTGGTAGGGACTGCCTACCACAGTTGACAATGTTTAGAAGATGCATTCAAAGTACAGCCACCCCAAAATGATGCTGCCGCCACTCTGTACAATTTGGGAAGGCAAGAAAGGGCCAGAAGAGAAGCTCTGAGATTAAATTCATCAGATGCACACTAAAAATCCCAATCCTGATATTAAATACTTCTTGGATTATTTTTAAGATTTCTTTTGAATACCAAAAGTAATGTCAATGCCTGAAAAGATGTCCCCATGCACTCTAAACAACAGTCCTCAAATTTTAAAATAATTCTGAACCTGGCAGGACCACTGGGTCCACTGTGTTTATTAATACACTGCAGAAAACTTACCACTTTCTTGTAAAGTATTTTTCCTCCATGAAAGCAAGTGCAGAGCAGGAGTTGAAAGCAAAAATACTATGGACAGGCAGTAAAAATGCCAATAAGCAGATTGTGAACCTCTGCACACAAAAATGAGTTCACTCATCCAAGCAATTTTAACTCAAGCCTATGTAGTCACTGCACTGAGTCATTCATCAGACAATTTTTCTATTCAGAAGCAGACAAATTATCAAGAGTAATGTAGGCTTTTTTTCTTCTCCTCCCCTTCTGTCATCCCATCCCCCATATCTCCCCTCTTCTCCCCGCCCAAAAAGGGACATCAGCATATTGGAAAGATTTCAAAAAGGAACAGGAAAAATTATTAAAAACTTGGAAAGGAACTAATTTTTAATAAAAATGTAAAATACCTATCATCTTGTAGTCTTGCTAAAGGATGAATGAGAAGATATATAACTGAGAGTCGACATATACTGGGCAGATTTAAGCAACAATGATAATGTATTTAGAAGCTGTATTACAAGAAGTATTAAAGCTCAAAAATTTAATATTTAAATTGGATACATAACTGTAAGGCGGGAGATCTTAGGGAAAATCAATGAGACTGTGGATATTGTTTCATGATCAGGTTAAATGAGCATAAAACCAAAGTGCTGCTGAAAGAAAAGCCCACTATTCCCTCTACCCCAAGTCCCCAAACAAATGGTAATTCTGTGCAGGCAGACCAGAGAGCGCTCCTATGTCTTCTAACGCAGCCCCTAGACATATATCATGCGCTAGATCTACCATCTCCTGTTATTGTTGTCCTTTTCTTGTAGAGGCTGGGGAGGCTGCTATGTAAGGGCTCACAGAGCACATGCTTTTTCCCCCTTCCCAGCACCTTATTTATCTTGTGGTTACACAGAATGAGTGTGTCTTTGGTGAACTAATAAAAGTCAATTGGCCATAATTTCGATTAGTGATCACAAAAGAATGTCTTCTTAAGTCCAGAGGTGAGAAGTCTTTGTTCTGCTATATTAAAAGATAGAATACAACATTTATGAATGCCTTTCTTGACAATAAGAAGATATCGGACTTGACTGAGAGAGGAGTATAAGCAGCTACTGAAGTTATAAATGAAACTCATTCAGAAACAACATCCTACGTCATTGCATACACTGAAAAGAGGTCCTGCGTTAGAGCAATGGCAGCATAATAAATATACTGTGACTTGTGATGAAACTATTCAATGAGGAAGAAGAAGAAAGGAGGGAAAATGCCTCATTGAGGCAGGAAAGTGAAACTGCAGTGACATTTCAATCTTCAAATCTCTTCCCACTGCAAATTTAATGGAAAGGCCTAGAAGAGAGCGAACAAATAATCATCTCCCCACCACCATCTAGAAGGTGCACACCACAAACCTCATCTCTTCCAGTCAGGCAGCCTCAGTAATGAATCAAACTAGATGCCTTTGTGCCTAAGGAAACATTCTTCTTAAGGAGTAAAGTGGTGGGGTTGCTCTGGTTCTAGAGAAAAGCCAGTTACCGTTAAACCTTGTTGAAAGAAGCACTATGGCATCACATGGATAAAATGAAATTACAAATTTTACTAAACATAGAAATTCAGGGATAGAGACATAGTGAAGACAAGAGTCGGTGGCCCACATATTTAGCCACAAGAATGTGGGTAAGTCAGTTCAAGGCTCGCAAGAGTAGTCTCCAGGCGGAACCAAAACAAACAAAGAAGCCCTAAGCCTTGTTAAAATTTCTTACTCATATTAGTACTTCAAGTTACACATGAAGAGTCAACCTGCTTTTAAATGACATTTTCAATAAAGAGCACTGTACTTCTATATGAAAGATCATCTTAACAAGCATTTGTAGTGAATCAACCTGAGATCTTAGAGGTATGTTCCTAAGTTGCAGTGTAAGCAATGTGACTACCCAACTTCTAAATAAAATGAAGGAACAGTTTGCTTCAGATAGATATAAAAGAAAGGATTTAATTGATTTTACAGTTCTTACGGTCACATTTAACAACCATAGCAAGCCAATAAAAAGGACAATCTCTTCAACCATTCTGTCCTTGTTATAAGGTCTAATCCCCCTCTCTCCTAGGACAAGAAATGAAAACAGTGCACTAGAAGGGCTCCACAAACTCTTCAAAGCAAGCCGAGAATATTTAATTTCTTCTTTTTATTGTTGGATTTGTAAGCTTATGTTTCTGGGCACAACATAGATTAAGAAGGAGGTATAAATAAAAATGTAAGTTATGTTTTATTTCCCAGTGCTGCTCTTTACCACTGACCTGTATCTCAGTGGAAATTTTATGGGAAGAGAGAGAGAAAGCTAAATAAAACCCACCAGCAACAACAGAATGAATTAATTATTTGTATGTGTTTTACTCAGCATTGCTTGATGATGCTTTTCATTGACTCTGAAAGTTGGGATTTTAACTCTGTTTCCAGCAGCTCATCACTGTAGAAGGATCCTTAAGAGTTGATATAGCAATGGCTTTTTTCTGTTCAGTTATGTGATGTCATGTTCACTCCCTAGTAGAACTCCTCCAGGTTAAAATTTACTCATATTGTTGTCTTCATTGATAATGGTATTTGAAATGTCTTCTTTCCTTCAATTTTTCCTTCTAAAAGACATGTGCTTGTTACTCTGACCTGTAGAACTTGTCATAATCACTCCCTGAGAACTTCTTGCCAAGTTTCTTTCACAAGATTCAGTAATTTCCCACAACCTATTGCCTCTGTGCACATAACTGAAAACTGAACAGTATGATATGGATGCATCTGAATGCAAATGTAACAATCTGAAAAAGAATACTGTGTTTTGCTCTAGCTTAATTTTTACTTCAGGTGCTTCATAAAAACCATCTGGACAGATGTTGTCTCCTTTTTTTTTCCTGCTTACTCAGCAGCACATCTGAGAAAGTATCAAAGAAATGTTTTGTTCTCTCTTCAGAATTTTAGAATCTTTCCAGGAGAAAACCAATTTATTTCTGCTACTCTTAGTAATGAAATCTCTTCCACTGTCAGGGTGAGAAGTGTAGCCCAAAGACAAGATGACAGAAGCAAGCAGCCAAGCTCCATTCTTGATGCAGAGGAAAAAGAGATTTATTTATATGAGATACTAAATGCTGTCATCTCCTTCTGACAGTGCTCTTGCAAATCAAATGGAGACAAAGGACAGAGAGAGGTTCCTTGCAGAACAACCTGGCAGCAGGTAAAGGCAGCCTGCAGTGCTATTTCAAGTAGACCATAGAAACTGCATTTGTAAGACTGAAAAAGAAGTAAAACAGTAGACCAAAGCTGTTCCAGGCTACTTTAAAGCCTAAAAGCTGTCAGCAATCCTGAATACTTAAATTTTTAAAAAACAGCTGTTTTTCCAAGTCAGTGTTTGCCAGTCCTGAGGCTACAAACCTGTTTTTGCCTCTAATCTCTGTGGTAAGGCTTAGCTTTGTTAAGCTTGTTACTTTGGAAGAGGGCTGTAGTCCTCTGACACATGTAACAGAAGAGCAGATGAGAGTTATCTGAGCTTTCTCCGCAACTTCTCTTTCAGAATGCCCTTTAATATCATACTTTTTAAATTTTTAGAAAATCCAAAGCAACTGGACTTGCCCTGAAGTTATATGTTGAAAATAATAATTATTTCAAAGGCTTAAAAAAAGAGAATACGTCATTTACTCTACCTGAAAACTCTGTAAGTTTACGTGCATGGAGTAAAGAAAGGAAAAGAAAAACATCTCAACAGTTGGTACCTTGTCCTCAATTCTCTTCACACCCAAATGAATCACTGCACTTGGGGGAATATATGGATGTGCAAGGAGAGTTTGGAGTTCAGGAGATTTCAGAGCATGCAACTGTCCCTTTTAACTCCAGAGCATGCTTTCATTTGATCTTATTCTTAAATTTTAAAGATATATTTAAAAAAACAATCCAAACCTGAAACTTAAGAACTCTACAGCTGTTCCCAAAGGTCTCACTCCCACAGCTATTTTTCTTATCTAAAAGAAAGAGATATTTTGCTTCAGTCTGTTTGTTTGTGTGGAAGGTGGGTTTGAGGGTTTTTTTGCCTTACTGTTCTTCACTTTCAGTAGTGAAATTACATCTTTCTGTACTATCATAGTTGAGTGTACTCATATCAAACTGTTCTCACATATCAGATGTAGGATTTTTATTCATTCTACTTAGTGTAGTATCAGTATTTTCAAAACTGTAACAACTTATTTATTAGGCTTTCTTATTAAGATGCCTGTTCCCCAATTAATCAGCTAGCACCTGTAAATCAGGGTTTAACCATTCTGAATCATGAAAATGTACTGATCACAATGCGCAGAAAGTGCAAGAATCTTATATGAACCCTCAAAAATAGATATTGAAGATGTATGAAAAATTACAGTGTAACCAGGAGTATCTCAACTTTGACAGAAGTATTTTTCAGTATAAATGTGTCATCTCAGGTCCATTTTTATATAGATTCATTATTTGTTAGAGCCTCCAGTGTATGAACTGGTGAATAGTTGAGGTACGTAAGCAAGAATGGGTCAGAGAAGATAATTTCATGCTTTCTTAACTCACTTCCATTTGTCTTTCTCCTTAACTTTTTGCAATCACTTGTAAACAGAGATGTGCAGACACTTACAGCAATATCCTATTCTACGAGGTCCCACAGTAAGTACATCTAACAGCACAGGTTCAGGCTTATGTCTCACATTTTATTTACTTCCCTATTTTAGTGGGTTTTGTAAGTTCTGTTGCTTACACGCTGAAAAAATAATGTCACAGAACCTGTTTGTGCCTCTTGGGCCTAAGACTTCATCGAAATGAAATATGTCTTACTCCAGTGCCCCTGCTGTTTTCTGGAGGAACAAGAGCAAAAGAAAAAAGAAACACACACACACACCCCTTTAAAAAAAAAAAAAAAAAAATCTTTTTCCACATAGTATTCCTAGGGGGAAATTCCTGAACTTAGCAGAGAGCAAAGGAAGACCCCAATCACTGCTATGGACACTCTCAAGCCTTCTCATTCTCACCTTAAAACCCTAGTGGAGAGACAAAAAGGTGAATTAGGTGTAAAAGAGAGGAAAAATTAATGACCTTGTATATCTTATGTCAGAAGATACCATTCTGAAGTGATCCATACCAAGATTTTACCTTCTCATCATAAGTCAGAAGGTATTTCCCTATGTTTAACTGTAGTGGCAGGGAAAGAATCAGTCAACATTAAAATATAAATATCTCACTCCTAATACAAGCGTGCTCAACAGTGGATATGCCTTCTCTGTATCACTAATTTTTTGCTTAACATGAGTTTTAGGTACCTTTTGCCATGTGTACTCACTATACTAATCAGGTTATATATCTTTTTTCTGTGCACTGAGTATCTCAGAGTACTGCTTCAGCCTTTCAGCACTTCCCTTCTTCCTTGACTTCATCTTTAAGGTCTGTCTTCATACTAATACTTCATTCAGTTCATTTTTCTATTGCTCAGATGTTATCCTACGCACCTCGGACTAGCCTGTCTTAGTCTTTGTACCCAGCTTTTGTGAGTTGCTTAGGTCAGCTCAGGGCCTGTCCACATATTTGGTTTGATCTCTGCTTCCCTCAACAAACTGGGACATTTCTCACTGTTGTTTCACACATAGTATCAAATTTGAAGTCACCCAATCATTTTCTAATTGTTTAATACTGTCAAAACAGACATCTAAGGCTACATATGCCAACTGATTCCAGCATGCAGGACTCTATAACACACTGAAGCTCCCACATGCTGTTGCCCTCTCAAATGCTTTTTCCTGCCTGTATGCACAGAGGCCACAAAGCAAAAAAGAAAAAAAAAAATACAATAGAACAAGATAAGAATGACCCTTTGTATCATGTCAGAGTAAAAGGAAGAAAGGTAAATTTAATATTGCCCAGAAAGGAAGTACTGAACTACAGGGAGAACAATTGCAAGATGTCTATACTTCCAGGAGATATTCCTATGTTCATAATAATAATGTGATGTAATAATAATAAATATTAATATATACACAATTATCATAACTGCTCCACTGAAACCTTTGTTCTCCTAGATGAAGGTATATAGCAAATGCTACCTATTAGAACAGAAATAACAATATACTTTAATAATACTGTCTTTCATGTGGAAAACTGGACCAGAAGTCCTTCTTGTGATAGTCTGAGAAAGATGGTTGACATAACTGAAACGCTCTTGTTTCATGATCCCTCAGTAAGAAGCTCCTTGCTGGCCTAGATATGGCAGTATAATACAAAAGGCCATCATGCTGAAAAGAACATCATATGGCATTTCAGCAGTCATTCTTGAGAGGCGTAAAGAGCAAGATTAAGGCATCCTAAATATTTGTCTGTATAATGGAGGGTGAGCGATTAAGCACAGTGATCTTTGCTCTCTAGAGTTAGAGGGATGACCATCCACTGTCATCGGCTGTGTTTTTAATGGATTGCACTATCCCTTGAAATCACGTAAGTGTTATTTTAGGTGAATTATAATAATGGAATGATTATTAACATACTCATAACACATTCTTACCAACAAGCTAGCCAGCTGCAATTTTTCCATTTGAAAATAATCGACCAATTAAAGAGTTATCCAATTTTAGTGAATCACACCGTGATCCTGGGAATTTCACCCAGACATTTAATGTGTGTTTGCTGAGGCTTGCTCTGTTCACACATTCAAAAAATTATACTGCTTTCTGTGCTGATTCATATATTCCTGCCAAGATGGAGCCATAACAATTACACATGGCTGCAATTCAGAGCTCCCAGAACACTGGCTAAAGTGACAAGGTTATAAAATCCTTACTTCCATTTCACTGGCTCTATCTGTGTAGAAAAAAGCAGACTCCTATTCTGAAATATGTCATCTAACTCTGTAATAATTATTTAAATGCAAGCAACAGGTCTGTAGTTAAAACTCAACATTAAAACCTTTTTTTTATACACCTTCCCCCTGCAATGTATTCCCAAGGACATTTATTAGCTGTCAGCCATATACAAATACAGAACAGATGGTACCCTAATGCAGACAGGTAACGTGCATCTCTGGATCACCTTTTAATATATCCATGGGCACTAAGTTGCTTTATTAATTGCATTTATGTCATTATAATTACAAACTTCTGACTTCTTTTCCCAATTCTCTCTCTATAGGAGCAGAGGTCCACGTAGGATTTCTCTCTGAATTTCCCATTTACAAAGAATAGGTTAACCAAAAAAAGCCACTTCCAGGAGACTGTAGTGTACATCAAATAACTCTTACTTAAAGCACAGTCATTGTGAGGCTGTCAGCAATGATGATAAGCAGATAGTGATCAAGTAGATTCTCATTTTAAAACATAGTTCTAATTAAAAAAAAATGTTTAGAAGAGATTAAACATATTTTCTAAAGCAAAAGCTAAATGCAATGAATTCCTCTACAGTTACAGCAGTTAGACTGTTCAGTTATAAGCAACGCTTCACAAGTATATATGAGCATTATGCTAGTTCACAAGGACAGAACTGGGGGAGATAGTGTGAATTTTGGAGGTGTAGAAATAAGATAGATGAGCATCAGGACAGGGATTTCATGCTCGGCAATATTTTCCGTGAGCTTTCCGAATCTTCAGTTTAAAACACACCATGAAACAAAGGGCTTAATCCTCTGTCTAGTAGTCATTTCGCCACGATCAAACTTGAGGGGGGCGGGAGGAAAGCCTGCATGGTGGTTTGGCAATCCCATGTACCAACTACATCGAAATTTAAATAACTGTCAAGGGCAGGAAAGAGGAGATTCTGCACACAGATTTAACCACCTTTCATTAAAGGCTACACTGAAGCATGGGTCACGTATAATGAATTTGCAGCATATTAAGTTTTATTCCAGGATAAGCTTTGTTACTATTTCAAAGGTAGGGTGGAAAAACAGTATTTTGTATTTTTTTTTAAACGACTTTGTTATTCTGTACATTTGATGGCCTGCAGTTTTTGAAGTAAGATTTCATGTCATTTTTATGAGTTACAAAACAATTACCATTCTGTATTAAAAGGTAAAAGAGATGTCAGTATTGCCTTTATGCTTGGCTCATGCATCAGATTCTAAGGTTTGTGTTTTGGTTTTTTTTTTTTTTTTAAACTGAGCAGGAGCATCTTCCTCAATTGTCAAGTTATCTGCACTTAACAAGTTTTAAGGTTTAAAATTACTAATTTTATATGTATTACCTACTTTGAATTAAATTGTTCTAACCAGTAAGCAGTATAGATTGGAATGCTAGCATCCATCCTACGGTAATTCCCTTGATAGGAAAAATAGCTAGAAAGGTCAAAAGCTCAAAAGCTTCTAGAGATTAATTTAAACAATTTTATTACAGATACATAGCAGATGAAAACAGAACGAAGGGGAGAGGAAGATCTTTGAAAATTCTTCTACTTTTTTTTTCCCTGTGTGATTTAGAATATGTACTTTTGGTCCACAGTGAAACCCTTGAAAAGCAATTATGTTTATTATTTAGAAAACCAGCTGCATTGGGATGTGGTATCATAACGCAGTCTGACTGGTACTGAATGTACATAGTACTTTCTGACCTGTTTGACCTATGACTTATCAGTTGTGCTTTTTCTCCAAACCTTTCCTAAGTACTTAAGAATGAACTACTTTTTACTGGAAGGCACTTTGTTTCCTACCAAAGAGCACTGAAACAAAAGCTGTTGCCTCCAGCCTTTGCCACTGCTAAGCAGTGTAAGGTGAGCACATGCAGCACAGCCAGAGGTATGGCAGAAAGCATACTTTACCTCTATGCCTCACTAAATAATACATTGGCAAGGCAAGCACATAAGAGATTTGGTGTCTTGTAACTACTATCAGACGTGTGTCTATCAAGCTTCATGTTCGTTAGTCAAATGAGACCAATGAATTAGAGAATGTTTAAATTTGTCTTCCTTTAAACAAGCACGCAATGAACGCAGCAGAGTCACAACCGGAAAACTTGACTGAGAACAACACAGCGGTAAGCTAAGCTCAGTACAAATACGCAATTTAAGGCTTTTTTTTTTTTTTTTTTTTTAATAGGCTGTCTAGTGTGGGGCCTGATACTGCTCACGTAATAAATGAGAATGAAGGGATAAAAGGAAAAAAATAAGCATGTCTTTCCTCAAGTCCCATGAATATGAATAATGCGTTTTCTATTCCTCCCTTATTAGATGAGAAAATGTGTTAATTTTGCTGATAAGATATGAGAGTTAGTGTTCCAGTGTGATTTGCCTCAAAATACCAGAACCTTGTTAGAATAGGAGTCTGCCATACTTTAGAGTTGAAACAACATTTCTTAAAGTTTTATTATTTAGCTCTGTGTATGTCTATCAGGATAAAGGTTGACACGTTAAATCACAACGCAAATTAATCTATTTTCTCAAAATACAACTAGGAATTTGGAAGTGCTTTACATTTTGTAGTAATCAAGAACTATTTCAGCTCTTTCATAAACTTGCCTGAGCTGCTTCTGTTAAGAATGTCTGAAACGTAAACAAATAAAGGTTACAGATACTTGAGGCTCTGCTTACCTGCAAAAGAAACTGCAAGCTTTTCAAGTAATGGTGTCAGAAGCGTGCACGGAGCTATCATGTGCACATTTAGAGAGTCCTTAGAGGGAAAAGAGATTATTTAGTAAAGTGGCCAGCAAATATTGCAGTTGGACTAGATGACTGTTGCAGATCCCTTCCAACTGAACTATTTTATTTTATTATTGACTAGATTTAGAGGAGAACTTAGGCAGCTACTGGTCCTCTCTTTCATCCCCCTGCCTCCCTTCCCAGCATTGCCGTAAACTGGGGGTCAGCTGCTTTTTGTTCTGTAACCTCCTCTGGATTCTGGGGGTTGCTTCAGTAGTTTGGAAAATGCATTGGGTTGAAGGAGATACAGTCTTCATTTACAACATGTTGGTTGGTCCTTCTCTTATAACATCCCAAGACGGCCTATGGATCCTCATGCCAGGGATCCCTGACAGAGCAGATTAACTGGAAACAGATGTCCAGGGTGCAATAGAAGGGAAGCTCTGAGAGGAAAGAGATGGATGAAGTAGGATGGGAGATCATAGAAAGGACTTCTCAAATCCTGCCCTGAAAAGATTTTTGGTTTGGGTTTTGGTTTTTTGTTGTGGGTTTGGTTTTTTTGGTTTTTTGTTTTTAATTGAGAAGGAAATCTAGCTGTTTGACAACAGACTGTTTTCTATTGTCAGGAGAGGAGTCACCAGTACAATATGCATGATTATATCATCCCATGGGGATACAGCTAAATTAACATAGCAACACTATTCACAATAGTTCTACAAATAAACTGTATCAGTTTACTATTTTTACAATTTCTATTTACTTGTTCACTAGCAAACAAATGAAAGAGTTTACATATAAAAAACATTTAAGATAGCAAGAATGTGATGAAAATGTGGGTAGCCACTTTGGCAAAGGAATACACAACAGAACTGATAAAGTTTTTCTCAACAGATCTTTTAATTACTTGCATGAATATATTCACCTACCAATTGAATAAATAGTCTGCAAACAGTAGAAGAGGGCTTATCTCATTTACAGCACAAGAAGAAAAATACCATTTCAATGATCCTGCTGTGAAAACGGATTTATCAATAACTTCAGATTTAAAAAAAAAAAAAAATCTACAGGCCTTCCAATAGGTTTTTGCTCAGGAAAAGTATACATTTATCAGATTTATTACCTGCAATGAAGAATTAGCATAGGTCTCTTATAAAATCAGTGGGAGAGAGATACAAAAGATCCCAAAGAAGAAACAAAAACAGTAAACCCTACAGTTTGATTGCAGTGTTTGAGTGCTGTACTGTCACTGGCCTCATAAAACAAAGACATTCACGCAAAAGGTTTATAGGTAGCATTCACAAAGACCTACTTTTGAAGGATATATAGCATTTAGGTAGTTCCTTCACAAAAAATCCACCATCAATTTCTGCCAGAATGACTGCTCACCAGCTAGCTTTGGTACCACAATCTTCCTCTCTCCAACACATCTCTTGGCCACAAAAGCACACTTGAGTCTTCCAAACCAAGGAAAATGAGAGGGTGATGCTCCCTGCAGAGTTTTAACCTGGCTGAAACCTTTATCCTATCACATTGATAATTTTTTTAAAATATGTTGTTCATTTTTATGGGCTATTATTTGACTGTTATGAGCAGGGGGTTGGTGCAATGGAACTGAAAATGTGAGTGTAACAGACTAAGTTCTGCTTTGCCACAAGTCCCATACGTGGACAGGCTCCTATTTTTCAGCTCTTGGGAAGAGGATAGTCACAAGCCCACAGATGTAAATTTGTCTGCAATTTCAGCAAATTGGATAGTGTAATAAGTTTATTGCTATGACAGAATAAGTCAAGATAAGTTTGAGGGAGAAGTGAATAGGCCAGAGGGCAAATATAGCCAGATAGCTGAGAGCTAAAAATAGCGGACACAAAAAAAAAAAAAAAAAAAAAAAAAAGGAAAAAAAGATACTTGATAAAAGCAACAATCTGTTCTCCCCTTCACTTAAATAAGACAATTTTACAGATGGCCAGTAAAAGTTATGAACTACAGACAGCAGAGCCAGTATGAAATGATATCATTGATTTAGATCAAAGTCCAAATACGCGCTTTTCTTATTTCTTCTGTTTTCTTCGCACATTTTCATAAAGGCTAAGGCTCTACAAAGCTCAGGGAACAATTAAATTAACTGACAATTTTAGATAAACAGTATTCATCAAATATTTTACTTGAAGTAAATTCCCATTAGTATTCTAGAGTCATTTAAACTACCATGAACAGGTAGGGAAGGAAATTAGAAGATCAGAGACCAGTTTTGGAGACAGCAGTAATAAAATGTGAAAACCTCAGATGACCTCTAGGACACACCAGATTCTGGTTTGGGGGTTTCCCCCCAACTTTCAGAGAGAGACTTCCATTAAAACATATCTTTAGGAAGTGGCTTAAAGTCAGGTTTAGACCTACATTCAAATTTATTCCGGACACAAATGCAGATGTTACAATGAAATCACTAACTTTAAAAACTATTGAATCTCCACAGAATTTCACCCCATACAAGCCAATTCATGCATGCAAACAAAGCAAATGTGTTTGTTTTATCTATCATCTAGCAGCCATAGGTTCTACACTAGACAAGGATAAAAGAAGCTACCATTCTTAGTTACGCCTATTTTGAGAGTTGTGAGGGAGAAGGAGATGAACTCCAGACTATTTTTGAATGACAGCATATCACCTACCCTGAAAATCATTGAAACCAACAAAAGGACCCACTAGCAATGAAGCAAAACATAAGAGAATGTAGATATTGCATAAGCACATTCACTTGAATTAGGAAAAGTCTGCTTCACAGTCTAAAGGTAATCCTTAGATGCAGTGTAAATCAGGAGTATTTCTAACACAGAGCTATGAGTTAGGTTGAACATTCTTGTGACTGGTGAATTTAACAGCTGTTCTTCACTTTGGCTTAAAAGTCATCCCATTTAGGATCTTTGATGGAACCAGACAGCTTAGAGCAATAGGCACACATGGTAGGGGAAGGAAGGCTGCTATTCTTGCTTGCAGGAAGGGGAGAGCATGAGAGTCAGCTTGCATCAGTCAGGAGGAACTAGCAGGGTGTTAGCCATAGTCACAACCTAATATTGCCAAAAAGCTAAAGGAGAGACAAGCCTTGGGCCAGTTTCTGATTGGAAAGAAGGTGAAAACTATGAGCCAAGAAACTCTTCTGTGTTTTGTTCAAGGAAGGTAGACCTTGAGTTTCCTTTTAAAAAAAATTCTGGGAGTTCATCAAATACCCATCACTTCTCCAGTGTTTTTTCCTCCTAAGCAAAATATTACAGAACACACCAATTCTGGTTAAAAAATGAATCAAAAAAACCCCCAAGCCCAACTCCCAACAACACGGATTTAAGGTCGACCAAAAGTTAAAGGACAGTTAAACACATAAACTCTCTTGCCAAGAAGGGAGGGGCTAACAAATGGAGATTTTAGCTAGTAGTTGGGTATCAGTTGTTATTAACATTTCTTTCTCTCTACTGTTTTAAAGGCATGTTTTTTCTACTCCAACTCATTCTGAATGAGAGATGAAAACTTACATCTGAGTATTTGCTACAGGGCAGAAAACCTCGAAATCAAACCTCTTGGGAGCTGATTTCAGGAAATGGGTAGCAGATTTCAGCAACTAGTGCAAAAAGATAGAATGGCAATTTCCCTTCCCAAGTGCACTGTAAGAAAGATAGAATAAGCCTTTGTGAGAACACAGTCAACTGATTAGAAAGATTTGATATCAGCACTTAGTAATTTACCTGCCAGAAGACTTACGGTGCAATTAGGAGCACTGTACTGGGATGTGTTTCCAGACTATCCAAGTACTCCCACAGCTAATACAGTAGCCCTTCTGCCTCCTGGCTGCATTAAAATGCTGTGTGTCGCTCTACAATACTGACAGCTGTAGCAAATCTAAAAGAAACCAGCAGTCACCTGTCACAACACCTTTCAGTGCAGCACACACTGATTACCAGGCACTCGTTCATTAGCCCCACTTTGTTTGAAATTCTCCCTAATTGTGTGCTTGTGGCTTTTCCATTCATGATAGACAGCAATTCTACTAGCAAGCTTAAGAATGTAATATCTGAACACCGCCCTTAATTCACTCTTTAATTAACATTCACTGACTCTTACTGGATCTGATCTTACTGGATCTCACTTTCCACTGGGAAGTGGCTTCTGACCCAGGCGCCAGCCTGCGCCCTGGCCTGTCCCGTGACCCACAAGGGCTCGAGCTGCCTCGTGGTGGCCTCTGCTGGGATGGTGCCATCTGTCTCTGACCCCAGGTACATGTTGCATTGGCAGGGCATGCTGGAGCTGGCAGACTTGCCCCTGCAGAAGGGCTCCGTGGAGCTCCTCAAGCAGAGATGGGAGTCCACCAATGCCACAAGACCTGGCCCAACACTCTGGTGCTCACCAGCCCCACGGTCCCTGGGTAAGACTGGCTGCAGCAGCACGGTGGAGAAAGTGCCAGCAGACAGCAGGAGTGCGGATGTGTTCAAGGAGGAGACCCTAGGTGGCCCTCAGCAGATCGAGCACTTGCCCACCACTGTGGAGGAGCTGCGGAGCCGCTTCGAGGCCCTGGGTGGCAAGAAGGTAAGTGCCTGGGCTGGGCGGACACCTCAAGGGGATGGAGATGGGTCCCAGGTCTGCAGGGCAGTTTCCCCAGCCTCACACCACCCCTCTCCTGTGCCCTGCCAGGGATGGGCAGCACCAGTCACAGCTCTCATACATGTCCTGTGGACAATGTGGATGAGTATGTTAATATTAAGTGTTCTATAGCTTTCCTTATTCCATAATGTTATTGGTTTGGATCATTTCAATGGTTGATGATTGCTGCTATCTGCCAACCTGTCAGGTAAGTTAGTGTGCAATTGTGCTTGGCTGGTGCTTTTTAGGAGAGGGGTGGAGAAAAACAAGATAGTATGGCCTGAGAGAAGAATCCCCACATGAAACTATTTACAAACACGCTAAAACTATCTGAAGCATTTGCTTCTTATAGGTAGATCAGTATTGCCTCCCTTCAACCATTGGCTTTCACTGACAGGTCTGGACAAATTGCAACCTTTATTTGTCATCAGATTTTTGTCTGAGAAATGTGTGTGATTTCTTTGAACTATCTGGGAGAAGCTAGGCTTTTTTGAAGCTTAAAAAATACTTCAGAGAAGTATAGGATACTGAAAAGGTTATTAGTAACCTTGATTAGGGCAACTTCATTTGTTTTTGTGGCTAAAAAGTCTTTCACCATGCTTTACCACTTCTGCATGGAAATTAAAATGTCCCTGCAGTTTTTGGTTGCTGATGGAATATTTTATACCTTCCACATGGTAATTCCTTGCTTCTTGTTCAGTTATCAGGTTAAAATAAATAAATAATCCCCTTCGAATAATTTTTACTCCACTTCTGAAACAAAGATATATTAAAACTTGATGTCACAATTCTGTGTTCTACCACCTTCTAACTGCTGCAGGATTACCCTACCAGTCCATGTAGTCAGTCATTTACCCATTTAATTTTAATGTCCAGAGTGATTTAAACATGGTTTTCTGGTCCAGAAACTAGGGTTCAGAATAAAGCGTGCTGACCATGATACAATTCATACACAAAATCCTGCTATTAAAAGACATTAGAAAGCTTTTTTATGTGAACAGTAAAATAAAAATCCATGTGATTCATAAAAAATCTTTTCATTGGCTTTAGACACGTAACACAAAAAGTAGCAGGTACCAATAAAATAAAGGTTAAAAACTTTATGGGATTATTGAGCACTTTAAAGACCATATAAAATAGTCATAGACTGCTGCTAAATGGCATACTCAAATGATTTTAAGGTGGAGACCTTTTTGGTTGATCTAACTTAGTCATTTTTTAATAATAGCAAAATAAACTTTTTTTCCGTATGAAGCAGTACCTTCAGTGTTGCAGACATGATCATTCTTGTAGGAGAAAATTGGTTCCCTAAAAAAGCTCCTTATTGAGTGAGAAAGAACATTTTTTTGGACTTAAACAGCATTCTTCAATTGACAGGATTGCGGACCTTTATTTAAACAATAATTACCAAGAAAGTAAAAGAACTCTTTACTCCCAGTCTCAGAACTGTTACACCAATTAAATATTACTTTTTTATGGGTTCTTTGCAAAACTTGCTACTGCTTCACTTGTAAATGTTTTGAATTCATGCGTAGCTTAGAATCTGACCATTAGTATTACTATTTCACTGATATACTTCATAAAAATTATTTCCAAGTATATCTGGTTTTGCTAGGTGTTCCTCCATGTGAAAATTTATCATTTCTGATATAAAAGGGAAGCAAAGGCTCAGTAAAAAGAGTAGGAGGTGAGGGGAAGAAAAGAGTCAAGGAAGTATTACTTTCATCTTCATTACCATTTGTTTGCCCAGAGCACTGCATGTGAAATGTATTTGAGTAGAGCTCTAGTTAAAATCAATTTTTGTCTGTAGCCAGCCAGAATTGAAGAGAGAGGTGTACTCTCTACAGAGCATGTCTTCTTGCTTAGTCACTGAAACTCATGCAGGAATTGCAACTATTAAGATCAGTATCTTGCAAAGAATACTGAAAAGCAGATGGTGCTTATAAACTGGGAAAGTGACAAGTGTTGGAAAAGCATGAGGAATAGGCCCTTTTTCCAGAATTCAACTGGAAAAGCTTGAATTCTGTTATCCTGTTCAGGTAGCTGCTTTAAGGAAATAAGATTTATATTGCCTTTGAGGATTTATTTCCCCAGCATTGTAAAACATCTTGAGGTTTCTAAGACACAGTCAATATGAAATGTAGAAAAATGGAATCTGTATCATAGGAGACTCTCATAATGTAAGCATTACTTCAACATTTTTACTTAAAAAGAAAAATTTGAAAGTGAGTCTACAAAAAATGCAGGCATTCATATCAAGGGTTTCTGATGCTGAAGAAGTATGGATACTTAAACTCAGGACATTCACTTACAAATCTTAGCAACACAGACTGCAAGCAGGACTGACAAAGTTTCAGAAAAATGTGCAATCTCCATAGGCATAGGAGTTCTGTGAAAGGATAGATTATTTCAGTAACATGAAAAATTGGAGCCAAACTGATGCTGGTGTTAACAGTGGCATCAACATCTATGTCCAAGGTCTAATGGCACAAAAAATACATAGAAATTACTGATTCCTCTGCTGATAACAGTAAATAAGCATGAAAAAAATAAAATCATGTGAGATAAATATGATCCATAGCAATCTCAGGCTTTGCATGTCTAAAGCCTTGACTTTGTATAGTATTTTTAATTAATACCCTGAAGGTATTTAAAAGTATATATTAAGGATTTGATATGTATCTGGTTGATGATATGGACCCTAGATGTTAGAGATAACAAAGGCATTTATTAATATTAATGAATGTTAAGCATTTTAGTAGTTAAATGTTACACCATGAGATAAGATACTTGTCATGAAAAACAATAGCAATTTAGTATGCCTTCCAAGGATACCTTTTGACTATAGTTCTATCAAGTAATCAGCGATACAAGAAAATATTTATATCACATATAATGCAAGGCTACGCAAAGGTTTAGGAAACTGATTGCTTAAGATTCAATCTCTTTCAGCCATAGTACATTTCCATGGGCAGGAGGAGTAAAGAATGGTGAATGAGCTGATTTTCATTGCATTTTTGTAGTGGTTTCACCCAGAAGTGATAGAGTAGGTTAGAACAAAGTTAGAAATAGCTATATGTAAAACTAAGTCAAAGCCATAGATATCACAGTGTAATTTTTAAAATTTAAACAAAATGTCTTCTAAGGCTCAGTGCCAGCTAACTATACTACAGTTACCTTACGCATAAATGAATGTGCTTGGTAGCCTTATGCTCAGAAAAAGACTGCCAACTGTTGTAATCCTGCTTAAATGTACTATCTCTTGGCTAATCAGACTTTCAAGACCAGGGCCCATCTTATTACATTATTCCTTAGGAAAAATATATTTTATTTTAAGAAGACAAAATACTGCTGGTTAAAAATTCTAAAACCTCTCATTCAGGTTGCATTTCCATTGCAGTGCTGTTATTTGTATATGTACAAAATCAGTAGAGAAAATCAGGGGAATTAAATAATGTTAAACCATGAAGTGACTTCTAAACAATTAGATCAACCATATAAAGAACCTTCTGCTGGCTCAAAATTGAAAAACATTATTATAGGCAGCTGCAAATCTATTTAAACTTTTGGAATATTTTTCTTCCTGGTGGCTACTTGGTGAACTATGCCCAATCCTAATTATTTGAATGGAATTGACACTTCATATTGCAATAAGAGTATAAAAAAAAAGATTAAATAGAATCAGGGACTAAGTTTAATAATTTTGAAGCTAAATTACTTGGTGAAGTCAAATTACTTTTGCCTGAGTATATGGAAGTGGAATTTGGATGTATTTCCTTGTTAGGAGTATTAATGAGTTAATAATTAAGTCTGTTGCTGGAACCTTTTCATGAAAGCCTATACTACCAGGCCTGTCTATATCTTTCCATTATTTAGAAATAAACTGATGTCCCATTCTGATAAAACTAAAAGTATTTTCCTCTTTCCTATAGGAAAAAAACCTGTTTCTTAGGAAGTAATAATATATTAAAACATCAGTTTGCTCTACTGACATCACATGAAACAACTACTTCAGTTTATTAGCACTCAAAGGCATTGGAATGGTAAAGCAACTAAGGCCTGTGTTTGCTGGGAAGTGATTACATATATTTTTCTCAAAATATGCTAAAGAATCCCAACTGAGAAAGTAATTTCATGCTTACTTTTAGAGAAACCTATTCAAAGAACTCATTAAAACCATTCATTTAAATAATCTGGTATATGTTCATTAAACTGTGTCCTTTGCGGAAAACATATGAACTGCTGCCAGAAAGTAAATGAAGGGAACAGATGTTTAATGTAAAAGGTTAGACCTTCATTAAAATTGTTTAAACAAGCAGCATCTTTTTTCCCTTAACACTCTCAGAAACGTTTATATTAATTTAGCAAAGCCATGTTACGCAGAAAAGAATGGAAATGACACGTAGGTCAGTCTTGTACCCAGTTAGCACTTGCATCATTTGTATTTTTGTTACGGATGAATGAAAGCAAATAGTGAGGAGTGCATGGGATGGCCAAACGATTACCCTTGCTGAAAAGCTTGATATTAAAGGGAGTACTGTATAGTCAGCCTTCTGGCTTTTGGCTTCATCTCTTTCTTAGCTCACTCTTTTCATGACACAATGCATCCCCCCCTTTTTTGCAGTTAGAAAAAAGTTCATGAAAACATATTCCACAACAAGGAAAGGCCACATTGTCTATGGGACTTCAGTTGTAGATAATGAAGACAGGTTTTGGTAAAATTTCACATTCTTTTTTTTTTCCTTAACGGAAAATTTTTCTTCTGTGCTTTTACCTTCTCAGTAAATATGTCAGCCCTTTACAGGTACCTTGCAAACCATCTGAAGAAACAATCGTCCTTCAACTCTGCTTATTCTTATTTAACTCATCTCTGAATTGGACTGGCTTTTCACAATTTGGAAGACTGCGAGGAAAAAAAAAAATGTTGCCTTTCTAGAAAGTGGACATGTTGACACAGTTCTTGCTGATCTCTGCAATGTTTTATGCCAGGGAAAGTAGCTGTTCCATGGTGGGAATGGAGCTTTCCAAAGCTCCTTTGTTGTTTCACAAACAGTCTCATGAACTATTGCAGTACAGTGTGTATATATATATACACACACAGAGGTACACATATATATATTAAAAAAAAGTCTTCTATTAAATACTGCTGTTTCTTTCTGTTTAATCGGTAAATTGGCAGTGATTCACATTCCATCCCAGTGTATCACCTGCAGTTCAGTTCTGAGCTGTTTTCTCTGTGTTAGTTACACCATTATACTTTCATTGCATATATATCCAGAAGTAACTATTTTTCAGAGAGTGTGCCTGACTTCCTCAAGGTGTTACACAAAACTGGATTTGAAATCAGTACAAATTATTCACACTTGTGACAACTCAACATATCAGACCTTCTTATCCACCACGCTCCTGTTAACTAGTTTCTCCAGTGGCCCATGCCACTAGTTTCACTAGCTGCTTAATTATTAAGTAACTAGGCTTAGGCCAAATATTTGAATGTTTTCCAAATAACAAGTTATATTATTTGCCTTTAATAGACCCTTGAGAACCCTTTTATTCTTCTGCCCTCAATTCAGCTTTACCATTTTTTGTGCTTTATTTGGAGGTGTGTACAGCAGAGGAAGCAATCTGTAATAGGATCTCACCTTAAAATGGTAGAATTGTCCACTTTTCCTCACAGTGAGAGATGTTAGTGTCTGAGCTACAGCAACAAGGAAGCTTGCTAGAAAAAAAGTAGGACAGATCAGTTGGAAAATTGAAACTTGTGTGTCACCAATTCCTTATGAGAAATTAATTTTGGGTTTCATCTCATTTACATATAAAGTACTGTTGAGCAGGCTGCATTTTTATAAGGAACAGGATGGGATGGACTATAATCATATGCCCTCAACCAAAATTTCCAAAGGAAGTTTCTTTTGTGCTGAGATTTAATAGATACGTTTTTTACTTTGCAATATTCTTTTTGCTTATTGTTTATTCAGAATCCATGAAGATTCATCATGTATCATGTGCTGCAGATGAGGGTGGCTTATTTTTAGGATCTCTTGTCCTCAACAAATTGCAATGATTTCAGATGTGGGTCTCATTTTTGTCTGATTGTTGTCTGGCTCTATTCCCTATGTTCTTTCTGCCCCACTTTTAAAAAGACTTCTTGCCTGGTGTTTTGGCTATTTTTAATTTAAAGAGGCACTTTTCATCTGTTATGATGAGTTGAGTCTTTTGTGGAGTACAGTTAGCTAATAGAAATTATAATTTTGACAGTGCATCAAATGCTACTTCGTAGGATGACTGACTTCCCTAGGAAGGCAGTCTAAATATCTGAAAGTTCTTTCTGGAACAGGGAAACATTTAAATAGAAGCATTTAAAAAACACAAAGCACATTTTCTCTACAAGATTAAGTCCAATTTTCTTTTTTTATGCAGTTGAATATTGTCATACTTCCATACATGGTAACAGATATCCCTAAAAAGTTGCATATATACATGCTATTGTAAAAGTCTAGGAAGTGAGAAAAGTGCATAGCCAAAAACACGTCTTAGCAATACAGGACTTCTGACAGCTTTTGAAATCTTTTCAGGACTTCTACCTGTATCACTGCAGATATGACATTATTTTGCCTTTAGTTCTTTCAGTAAAGACCAATGACGCTAGAGAGAAATGCTATTTTATTTTGTGCTAACTGAAGTTCTACAGCTGAGCCTGTAATTTGGAAATGGAGCAAATGGAGGAGAATCTCATTCACTTCAGGAAAACTGAAAGAAGTAGAAGCATCAGGTTGGGTTTTTCTTTCAAAGTGCTAATACTGTAATACAAGGCTATCTGTAGCAGTAGAATAGAAGTGTCTATGTATATTTCTATATACAACATCGGAAGTGGTACTGATGAAAGAACACTAAGGTGTATGGAAAGAAATAAGAGTGTCTCATTTTGCTCCCCCTCCTTGTTTTTTGGAAGGATGATTTATTTTTTATTTTTTTTTACTTTTTGCATTGCGCTGTAAGCTGCAGTCGTTATAGGAAGAAATTAGATTTTGAAAGAACCAGACTAACTACATTTTTTAAAGCTGTTAAATTTTATTCTTAACAGATAAGGAGGTTTGAGATTTTTAATATTTCTTTTGGGCCTGATTTAGCGGAAATTACCTTCTTGTAAGTTCAGGATTATAGCAGACTGACTAGTCTTTGGCTTTAGCCTCCTGAAGGCAGAGAAAAGCAGAGAAGCTCTGCCTTCCATAGCAGATGCTCTCTCTAATCTAACTGTGTGCTATTAAGCAAACACACCAGGACAATGGAGAAATGAGGAAAATGAACCTTGGGGCTTCTTAGGAAAGACACACACATACAAAATAAGTCATGAAAGCATTTTTCTTTAAAGATATGATTGCTTAGAAATGACCCAGAAATTGGATGTTGTAGAAATAATCTTTAACATTTTAAAATCTGCAGAGATCAATAAAGTTAAAACCTTTTAACTTAGAGAGAAGTTATATGTGATGACCATTGAGTTTTGTACAGTTTGATCTGAGGGTAAAGAATTGTGCTTTCTGGGTCATCAAAAAAACTACCTCTTCTCTTTCCAGACACAGAAGCCAGTAAATACCTTGCTTTACCCAAGTCTATTTTTGTTGTGTGGTTTCCAACCTATTAGCCAGCGGCATCAGAGCTTGATAACCTCTGTGGGAAACTGACCATAAAGCACTTGGAAAGGCACCGCTCCTTTCCACGGTCAGTGGCCAGAAAATTATGTTTGGAAAAGTACATTTCATTTATAACACGTCTTTAACTTCATCTCCACATTTAGTTTAATTTTAGTTTGCAATATTTTATAGACAATGCTTCTTATCCTAAGTAACTACTTCTTCATACATATTTGTCACTTGTGGCAGAAAGCAACAAATCTTAAAATATTTTCACTGTCATTCTGTCTGCTGGTATTTGGAACAATTTACCAGCCTGTGGCATCTTAATCAGTCCTTGAAGCATGAAAGTGATGTGGAGAGATGGGAAGTAAATATGTCTATTACTAGCATGTTTTGGGAAACAGCACTTGGAGGGAAACATAACATCTGGGTTAAGTTGATTAGGAAGGAAATGAGTTTGTGACATAAAATCTGAAAAATCCACAGGTGCCGGTATGCTGGAGAGAGCAGATCCATAAATTAAACAGGAGTGAGAGAGACATTACTTGCTGTTGCAGAGTACAATGTGTAATATGTCAAATGAACAATTTCAAGTTAACAATCAAATAAGCACCTGCACCAAAACATACTCACAATTACTATTTCAATAGCCTGTTAAATATGTAAAATAAAATCTATTCCTGTTATCTTTTCTCCAACCTGTATAATGTTTGTGAGAACAAACTGTTAACAATTCTGTTATTCTCTGACAGTATCTAGTAGAAAGAGAAATGGACTCACCATATTTTCTGAAGTTGTTGTCATGCGGTTGACAAAATAACCATAGTGAGGAGTTTCATGCTACTGTTCTGAATCTTCATGAAGGCAGAACAATTCTTGGGTTTTCAAAGAGAATTAAAAAAAAAAAAAAAAAAAGCAGTGGGGTAAATCTTAATTTAGCTCACTGATGAAAAAGTTTACACGGAATTTTAAATTCAGGAGTACTGTAGACTTTACCAAAAGTTCCCAACGTATCTCTCTGCTGATGTGCAGAGCGAACGACTTAGAAGGTTCAGCTGATGTGCCCTGTATTATCACTGAATAAATGAAAAATTATGGGCACTTGAGCACATATTGCTTACTGTATTTTTGGAAGCAATATCAGAGAGTACACCATATGTTTAACTTCTTAAAATTAGTATATGTTTAATGGAAATGAACACATTTAAGACTTTAAAATGTGGCAACTATTTGGAGCTCTTACTAAGGGAAAGATTGTCTTTAGTTAGAGAAAGTCTGTGCATTTTTCTTTTTGCTCTTGACTGTAATAGAGGGATCTGCCTCAGTTCCTTGAACAACTGAAGGAAAAATGCTTCTTCTGTTCTATTTCTAAAAGTGGTATCAGTGGACTCTGGGAACTAGCATGCTCAGTATTACTGGAAAAATATCAAATCTTAGAAGCCAGGCAATGTTTTGGAAGGAAACAAAGCAGAGGGACAAGGGAGAAGATTGGTGTATGTGAGAATGCGCAGCTAAAATAGAGGGCCTATTAAGAGCTAGAAATATTAGTCATTTTGTAAGTCATTTGCTTCCCCACTCTGCTAGTGCTTTTGTTTCTGCTTTGTTAGTTTTGTTTTGTTTCACACCACAACATACTTCTAATAATTTCCAGCTATTTAAAATAATTACAAAAATCATGAAATAGCAAATGACTGTGGAAAATGACAACAGAAAGAATGTAAATGTCTGCAGCAATACTAGACACAAAATTATCATGTTGGGAAACACTACTTTCAAAATCACTATTTTGTTTTGCTTAAAGGCAGAGACACTCACTGAGGTATTTTAAGAACATTAAGAGGTTTAAAATGGTACGCCTCTGAATCTAAGCAAGATAGTGTGCAAAGAAAAGCATATATTGTCATTGAATTTACAAGAAAAAACAAAAAACCCAAGCCCACACATGCTCTCATGAAACCCCAAATAAATAACATTTTTTTTCCAGTCCCATACACGCAATTAACAGTAGCAGCGATAAAATAACAGTTCCTAAATTTACTCTGTAAGGGTGAAACACTGAAAGTTACAAAATTACATCCCTAAATATGCACTGTAAGAGGAAAAAAAAAAGATAATAAAGAACAAAAGTATAAACTTAGAGCTGACATGGAAATTTAGTATACAGAAGTGTTCCTTTTACAATTCCAATGCAAAGAGGGTACTAAGTTTATTGTGGAAGCTTTAAATAAAACTTTATTGTGCTAAAACAGAGTAGGATTATTTACAAAAGTGGTGGGGGGGGTGTTAAATGTTGTGGTAAAACTTTTCTCCAATTACTTTGGAATTATTAAAAGGACAAGTTCTCATGTTTGGCATACGTATGTAAATAAAAAAGTGAAAAAAGCAGGAGGAGGTAGAAGGGGAAAGCTACTGTGTTTAATTTTTGTTATGTTTCAAATCTTCATTTGTGCCTCGTATGTGGTGAGATAACATTTTATGCTGCCACAGGTCATGATTTTGGAAAAAGAACCCTGACGTTATCCTTAGTTATGCTTAGTTAATCATGCTGGTTTAGAAAACAGTTTCCATGACTTGAACCGAGCCTGAAGAGTGTAGCCTGTTAATGCTGGTTACAAAGCTATGCTGCCTGTACCCTCTCCACTCTTTTGTTGCTGTTCTTTCTAATATAGTTCATATTAAACACTGCTGTCTCAGATCTGGACATTTTGCTGGTAATGCATTGCCAGTGATTTATATAGACTTCTAGTACCAACTTAATATAAATTCTGTTTGATTTGTATGTGATTTTATTTCAATTTGCTTTAAAAAGCTGTGGTAAGATTTACTTCTACCAAGGTTTGTGGGTTTTTTGCAGTTTTCATAAATTTTATCCTGATTTAGTTTTTTACAGACATTGTAGCTAGCCTACTTTAAATGATGTCACTCAATCACAGTAGTATCACATGCTTGAAAAAAGGTCATTAAAACATGTTTGATCACTGTCAAATTACTTAACTGTGGCCTCAGTTTCCTTATGAGCTTCTAAAACACACAACTGTTTCGTCCCCCAAAAATGCCAGTAGAGATGGACCACTGCACAGCATTGGTTTAGGGATTTACTGCAGCTACTGTGTGTCCTTTAGTTGTCTATTTAATTCATTGTCTGGTTGCTGATTTAGCACAAATATTCATTATCATATTGTGAAAACTGCTGTAACACTTCAACATAGTACACTGAGCTGCATATAACTGATATTCCTTCCACGGGACAGAGTCTGAACAGCTCAATAATTTATTGTACGCCAAACTCTGTTAACAATTAAAAGAATTTCCCTTTTTAGCTCAAAGAATTAGGCCATTGCTTTTTAAGTAGTACGACTAGGGACCCTGTATCAATTTTGCCATGCTTATAAATGGCAAATCAGTGGGAGTTTGGGTAATTAAGAGTGAAATCTATAGGCATTTCAAGGCAGAATTTAGCCCCTCAAATGTTTTTTCTTAGTGTAGAGCCCCATTCTGAGATGGCAATTCTGCAAATAGATCTTTATCCGCAGGTTGACAACAAGCTCTTTTCAGGGCCTCTGTTCCTTGTATACGGCAGAGTTATTTTATACCCTTCCTCCAAATGAAAATACTGTCTTATTTTAAAACTGCCTGTAACAGCTGAAAAGGATAAGCATCTCCGGAGCTGGTCTGGGGATAAAATGAATGAGCAGGTTCCGAGCAGCCATAGGGGTTTTTGTAAAACCTCTTGAGAAAGTCTGTCTTAGTGAAGTGGTGCATTGCAGGGAACCAAGCGAGAATTGTGGTTTTGTCTCAACAGTTTACTTACTGGCTTCAGAGTTTATGCAGCAGGTGTTATTAGCACTCCTCTGTAATAGTCACTTTAGGGGGGTTGTCATCAATCTTAATAATGCCATCAGCATTCCAGCAGATGGTAGACATGATTCCATGCACTCCCTGCTTCTAAATTGCACCAGAATGGATTTCCATCATATTTTTAATTACAAATGAGAAATATATCTGAAACAGACTTCTCTCATGCTGGTGTTTCCAAAGGCTTTTCCAGGCAGGCCAGGACTGTATTGCTTTATCTTTTATTTTTTTATATATCACTGAGATTGAGTGATTCACAGGAGATATTATCATCTCATTCAGCAATAGAATTAACCTCAAATCATTCCTGTCTACTCTCCAGCAAAGCGGTCTCTTGTTTTGAATTGGAATTTGAGATGTCAGTGTTTTGTAGGCAACAGTAAATGTTAGGACCCAGTCCAGCAAAGCGCTTAGACATTAAGTATAACTTGAATTGCTATTAGGAACGATTATTTCAACAGCAAGCCTCAAGTATTTAAAGTTACAATCACAATAAAATGCATTGATGGATCAAGATTTTATGTAACTTTTTAGAGCAACAGATTTGATCTCTAAACATTCATCCTACTGCTCTACCCATTTCCTACCTCATGATCCATTTATGAAATTATCATTTTCCTTTCAAGCTATACTTTTATCCTTTGTCTTTAGGCCTATTCCTTCTGCCCCTCTTTGTCATTTCTTACACAGGCATTCTACCATTGGAGGCCATAAATAAAATGAAAGTTAGGTGGTAGCAAGCTTTCCTTTAGGTAGCACATGTAACAAAAGTAGTTAAGACATGATGGGATGGGGTTGAGTGCATTTTTTGAATACACTTAAAGATGTCCTTTAAAAAAATATTAAATACTTTTAACATTAACAGTAGCTTTTGGCAATCTGTCTATCTAATATACTGACTGCAAATTCCTCTTCCAGCCCAAGGTAGTTCAATGTATGCAGAAAAGGTAGTAGTAACTTGGTAAACAGTTTTCCTCTATTTAAAACTTTATGTGTTCTGGCTTACTGACTTTTAGATTAGTGCAGGACTGGATAGCAAGTGGAAAATCCACTATCTAAATGAAGCATAGTCACTCAGTAGGCCACTGAAATTGGAATCTTTATCGTTGGCATTTCTAAATGTAATGGCTGCATATTCCTTGAAATTTGGCACTCCAGTGCTTTATTCTTTTCATCATGTCTAGAGTATGAGATCAGAACATAAAAATAGCTTCTTGTGTCACTTTTGTCTGAGAAACCCATTCAAAAATAGAATATCAGAGCCAGTCCATAAAACTGAAGCAATTACATGATAGAAAGTTACTTGAATATAGACAGATTTCAACAAATTATGTCCAACGAAAAATGGAATAAATGCTGTTAAACAGGGTGTTCCACACCACAGTTTATGTCCCAATTGACTACTCACTCCCACCAAGAACACACACATATAGTTATAAAAGCTTGACATGTATTGAACCCTTCATTAAACAGAAAGGAAAAAAAAATAATTCTTTTTCTTTTAGTTTTCATTTGGCAACTTTTGCAAGAGTTGCATATATTAGCCTCTAATTAAGCAGCTCTTGGCACTACCTCGGTGCTTTTTCGATAAGTGGCATTTATGTTAATTCTATCCTTATTAAGCAGATGTCTTTGCCATTCACTGTCATTAGGTTATCTGGGTAGACACCCCAATAAAACAGTATACTAATTAAATCTATCCCGATTAAATGGAGTTTATGGTAATCTTAACACCTTCCAATAACTTTTTCACAGTAGGAAGTACCATTTCCTGAGAATAAATCTGAGCTCTAGCACTTCAGCTGGAGCAACAGTGCAAGAAAATCATCCTTCAGAAGCCCCTCTAAAACAGGGATGCTGTTTGCAAAATGGGGCTAGGGCAGCTGGAGGCTGTCACGTGGGGGACACTGTGATAGAGGAAGGGAGGAACAGAAGAGAATGCACATAGTCACAGAGTTGGTTTGCTTAGAGCAAAAAGTTCTGCGCAGTGCTAGGAATGCAGTTCCTCTGCCCCAGACCATCGTCACTGTATATCAGAACAGCACCATCCTCACAGAGACCATTAAAGAGACCATTCACCTATATAGGGATTCACTGTATCAGGGATTTAGAGAATATGGATTGCTGTGGAACATTGTGGTAAAAGCTAAAACTAGCTATGAAAATAAGGGGAACTTAATTAGAAATTACTAAAAAAGAAGTAATGTATTTAAAATTGTAGATCCACTACAGTGTAAGTATATTTTGTGGACAAATATATTAGCAGTCCCCAAAATGTCTGTGTAATTATAGAGGAAATTATAGTTATTCTTTTTTGGGTACATTATTACAGGCAGCCATAGATAGAAATCAAAAGACAAATTAACAAAGAGATTTGGAACAATAACCACCAGTCTCAAACTACTTAATAATGAAGCTACAGTAAATTGCATTCAGTCGCCTATAACAAAATGCTTCACAGGACTAGGGTGACAAATTGATATCATGGCATAAAACTGAAAAGAGTATTCCTAGAATTGGTAATTGAAACTGTTTACTGAAATCTCCAAATCACAAAAATACTGAACAAACCCCCCACTGCAGCCTTGAAAAATGGGAATAATGCTTACGACAAAACAAAACCTGAGAGGTAGACAAGTCTGGAGGTGGAAAAATCAAACACTAGAGACAAATGCTGATATTTTATGTCTAAGAAATTTGTAAGTATTATCCTAGATTTCCAGTTTTATTTGACACATATGCTTTTCTGAACACAGGAAAATAAGCCGAATGAAAATACCGTCTGCCACAGCGGCCAATATCTCAGACATCCATACATAAAAGAATTTACATGAAAATCTTTTAAGTAGGACCAATATTCCTATAATTGATATTAAAAGTGGTCCAAAAAGAGACATTATTTTTTTAAATTGCAATTAAAATAAATGTCTGAAATACTAACTTATATAAACTTTATAGGTAATGGAATTGCTACTGCAGAGATGAAAATTTGAAAAAACATTATAGAAATACACTACAAGTTAATAAAATTAATAGAGAAAAATGCAAATCAAATTTATATTGGTCCCTAGCCTGCAAGAATAAGAAACAGTAAATTCTGAGGTTTTTTAGCTGTTCCTGGTAACTACAGCAAAAATGTAGTAGGAATAAAAAAACCCTAGATTATTTTGTTGTCAGAGATGCCAACAGTATTTGAAAACAGTACATTTTGAGTTTTCTATTTTGTTCTAATACTGTGGAAGTTAGAACATCATTAAATTGATTCTCTGGTGTTGACTACTGTGACTACAATGCTGTGGCAATATGATCCTGAGGCTGCTTTCATTTATGCCAGGGACTGCAGAAGTGCAGAACCAGGAGAAGTAGGAGACAGACATGTTCAGGCTCGTCTGACAGCATGCACAGCTGCTTTTTTTTTTTTTTTTTTATTTCTCCTCTCCCTCCCCCAGCCTTCATTTCCCCTCTGCAAAGCCATTTCTGCATCACAGATTGTCCGTATCAGATTTCGGGCATAATGGTCAGCTCTTCAGCTGTTTTAAACCAAAATATCATCGTTAATACTGGGTTGTAGTTGTAACTGATAAACAACTCTGGAAAAAGGGTACAAAATTAATAGTAGTTTGAAGCCACAGCCCTTCCCACACAAAACATCCTATTCATTTCAGCCACCTGCTGCCTCCTGATACCCTTGGCATGTACGTATCTCATTCCTCTCAGCATGCCTACGTGCCAGCCAAGCTCTCTGTCCTACCTGTGCTGCAACTGCCCACCTGCACTGTCATGCCTGCGTTGTAACCCAGCCTGGTCACAGAGCTTATGTTACTGGCACCTTGCCACCATGGCATTTCTGAGTGGGATGCACAACCTGAAAGTATCCGACAGGCTAGCGAGGAAGGGTACAAGGAAGTGCCATGGAGCAGAAAGACAGCTAATTTCTTCACGCCAGAAATCTTTCTCTTGCTATTACCCTCCAAAAATACTTTCCATCATATCCAGGAAAAATATGCTGCTGACTGTAAGAGCAATTAGAGAATAATTCAAATTATCTCCTGTAAACCTGATAAATAAAAGACAACAAACCCCACAGTATTGGTTAAGATCCCCTAGACCACCTTCAAGTCCATCCCCGTTTAGGTTTTTCAGTCTGTTGATTGTACCTCCTGACCTATCTGCTAAAATTATCCACTGTATCCAACATTACTTATCAAGTTTAATTCCATATAAACAGTAGCAGCAGTGCTCTTTTGGGGGAAAGGGGGTGTGGGTGAGAGAAACTGATGTGACAAGATAACTGATGACTGGTGACACCATAGGCATTTTTTTCTGAAAAAAGGGGGTTACAGTACTCATGGTAGTAAAACATCTTTAGCCTCTATGGTCTATTCAGTCATTTGTTTCAATGCTGACACATCATGCAAAATATTTCAGCTAATCTCAAGCAAAAGGTACTGTAACTCACAGAAGTAGACAGATTTTTATAAAATTGTGAGTTTCCACAAGACGTAACCTATTGTACGTGTACTGGAAGAAGTATTCTTGTGAAGAATGACTCCAGTTCAAGAAATTTAACACATATTTAAGATAAAAGCTATCATCATCTGTGAGAAAAGCATAAATATATTAAAGATCGGTGAAGCACAATTGTCCTTGATTGCTAATGATGCACTCATTTTAAAAGTATTTTTCCAATGCTTGTTCACTGTTAGTTTCATAAAATTAAAGGTGAATGTATTAATTGATTATATGTTACTGTGAAAAAATGGCTTTTACAATTTATTTTATATTATTTTCTTTGTAAAAGTTCCATCTGAGAATTCATTAAGTTGCATTGCATTAAAAAAAATATTCTTTTTCTTTTTTTAAATAGTTACTGGAAAGCACTCTCCAATCTAGGATAATCAATTCAAGGGTCAAATTTTGCTGCTTCTTACACACCACGCATAATACCTAAATATAAAAGTAGTTACGAGTAACTTCAGTGAGATCAAATACAAGGGTAGCATTAAACTGGTACACAATAATAAAGCTGTCTGCAAACAATAAAAAGGAAGTCATCCAATAAAGGCAGTACAATTTGAAAATGTATGCCGTTTAAGCAATTAAGGGCTCTGGCAAATAAGTTCTGCAAAATCTTGCTGGAGAGATTTATGCAGTCACCAGACCAACCACCTACCCACTGTCTTTCTGGATATCGACACCTCTTTTACAGGGACAGTGGAAGCAGGCACACAGTGGACCTTTCATGTTATTCCCTTGCAAAAAAAAAAGGCATATTTTTGCTACTCCAGCTGTTTCAGTTACTTAATAAAAAAGCTGTAGCTGAGATTTTACAGCCATTGTGTCTAGCTCCATACTGAGTAGCATATTGCACAGAAGGAAGAAGTACCCCAAAACACCAGCTTCAAGATATTAAAGTCTTGCTTAGCAATAATTTACTCATTTTGCCTCGCAGGGCTGAGGCCACAGTGTGATGATGAGATACTGACGATGTTGTGTAAACTATCTGTATTGAACACTGACCCACTAGTGTGATAAGCTAAATTCAGTCAATAGGTCACAGCAGAATTGAAAATCAAATTTCTGAAATACAAATGCTCATGTACATCTGGTCTCCAAGCCATCATTTCTTGTTTTTACATATTCTTACATACCAGTAAATGAAATTAATAAAATTCCCTCTGACAACTTTTCAATGTACAAGTAATGTTTTAATGAGCAACTGATGTCTTTTATTGTGATCCTTACCACCACCACTCTTCTCTTGTGAAAAAAACTAAGTGCAAGAAATGGCAAAAGAAAACTGCCAAGCATCACTCTCTGTTGAACTATAAACTGGGCAGCACACATGTATCCACAACCTGCAATGCTACAGAAATTTACCCTAAGGCATCCTGGAGAACATCTCCCCCAAAATAGAACCCTCTTCTAATCTGCTGCCTCTTCATATGGTCTCCTCCCCCCAAAACTCACATCAGTTTCCTACCAATAGCTTTTAAAACACATCCTCTTGATGTCTTCTAACAGGAAACAGAAAGTGAGAGAGGTTCACTTTCATCAACATCGAAGAGTCAGCCTGGGAGCCATTCTGTCACTTCTCTGAAGGAGTCAAGCGTGAAAAGAGGGAGAGCAATCTTTGAAAAGATGTCATCAGAAAATGGCCACAGTATCAGCTCTGAAGGTTGGCATTACCACACTGATCTGATGTCTCGCTTTACTCTGAGGCAGTGGTCTCCAGACCTTTTAGATGGCACACACCTGTCAGTAAAATCTTTTTGAGAATGCACTTCCAATGTTTGTATATGTACTTATCTACAAATTGTACTCATGTACTACTCTACCAATACATTATGAACGTTAGGCAACATACATGCAAATAGATATTAAAGAAGGATGATGGATGAATTTTTTTTTTAAAAATTTTCCTTTAAAAACTGTTTATTTACAAAAAATATTTTCTACCTGCACACCAATGGGACTGTCACTGGAGTGAAAGCCCCTGGGGTGTGCACACACATCTCACTTTGGAGACCACTGCTTGATGGTATCAAAGAGTGTATGTATCTGTGTTTTGGTTTGGTTTAATGGAGGAAGAACATGGCCGATGCAATTTTCTGTCAGAAAATCACTCACTGATTTCTGAGTGTCTAGGACTTGACTTTATGTAAAACAGATTACCCAAATAAACAGCATAAAAAGACTTGTCCACTCTGCCAATAAAATTAATAAGCCATCTGCATAGTATCAACCAATTACTGACTCCACTCTTTTTTTGATCAGAAAATGTTTAGCCTGCAAGTTTAGCAATTCCAGACTAGCAGATCAAAGGGAAAAGGAAATGTCAGTGCAGAAGACATTTTCTAGCTGATGCTGCTAAGTTTACTATGCTCATTGTTCAAATTAAATACCTGATCTTTTATCAGGTTTAACTTTTGGCCATTGGTTATCTTTTTTCCTTTTTTTCCTACCAAATTAAAGAGATCTTGAACACCTGCTTATTTTTTCTTGGAGGAATGATTATGCATTATGACCATATCATTCCATAACCTTCTCTTCCATCACTAGATACAGCTGCAGTTCTCTATGTGGGAGTATTTTTTTGTGGCTCTTCTCTACATCTTCTCCAGTTTTTCAGGTATCTTTTATAATATGGTTGTAGGGACCTTTTTTTTTCCCTTCTCCTTTCAGACCTTCCTAGTTCAAAGCTTTTCTTTTTCCTCTTTAACAAGAGAACAGAATTCTCCATTCCATCCCCACTTTGCCTCTGAGTCTAAATTTGTATGTTTCAGAAGCATTTTTTGGTCCACCAGGAATAAGAAAGAATATGAACTATGTAAAAATGCACAGTCAACAATTCAAGCCTCTTACAAATGAAGCTTTTCTAAAAATGTGACAAACCCATAGGGGATAATGTTTTTCTATGCTCCTGTGAGAGCCATAATACCCCATTTTGCATTCAGACAGTCTTATGAGAAGTAAATTCCCTATAGACTCATTTGGGTGTTTGAAAGCACTGGTAAAAACTCTTAAACTTCTAATAGCTGAAGTTAGGCACCAAAATCTGCAACTCTGCACTTGAATAAATATTCAGGTCCTGAAAAATATAAGATAATGCTGATCCATAGATTATTCTCCCATCACTATGAGTTTTGAGTTTTCTATAAGCAATGACAATATACATCAACTTCCTTCAATTTTTCAGCAAGAGCAATACCCTCAAACCATTAAAGTGCTAAGGAACTTTTTGCTAAATGTTCCAATTATGCCAAAATTATTTTCCTAGAAGAGGTATAGAGCAACATTTACAGTAAGCTCTACAGAATCATAGAATCATAGAATGTTTTGGGTTGGAAGGGACCCCTAGAGGTCATCTAGTCCAACCCCCCTGCAGTGACTATGACTGAGTACCAACAACTTCTATTGTCTCCACTGAAAAACAATGAATGCAATGCTCATGCTGCTGTTCAACCTATCGTGAAAACCTGCAGAAGCCCGTAAGAGTTAGCTAATGTAGTCATATCATTGGAAAAAATGGAAGAAAGCCAGAATTCTCCAGTCCAATTATGCACGGAAGATTTGTCAAGCTCCGTTTATTTTATAGAATTGATGTAATTTATCATTAATAAAAGAATTCTCTGAAACAGATAATATTGTGTGGGTCCCATATGACAAAGGAAACCAGCTTTTTGTTGGCATACCTCACCTTGGTAAACATAAGGCTCTTCTTACAATCTATTTCATCATGAGCCCACATTTATCCCTGAAAGAATCAGAAGATGTTACACCTTTAAGTTCTCTTGAATGAGCAAAAGCTTAGAGCAAAACGAGCAAAATGAATGAGCAAAAGCTTAGATCGTATAATCTCTCATACCACCGCAAAGAGTTTCACATTATTCTATAAAGCAACTAGATTCTAAAGGGAGGGCATTTCTTGTTTTAAAGCTAACAAGAGAATAGTTTCTATTACCTTCACTCCCCAGGTGGATAGTAATACGTATCTATTAAAATGTGTTTTTTTTAAAACAGTCCATTAAATTCATTGGCCCCAAATCAGCAAGGAATTTAATCACATGTCTAACTTTAAGCACATGAGTATTCCCATTGCGCTTAATGAAACTATCCACATGCTTACAATTAGGTAGAATCCAAGAATCCCTTGTTAAGTCAGAGCAATACCAAGAAAGTTTTTAAACTCCTAAACATTCCTGAAAATTAAAGGAATGCCTTATAAATATCATGCTGGTAGTAGTCTGTTATGTAATTCAATCTGCCTTTAAAAATGAACCGGCACTGTTTGCTATGGTGGACTACCCCTGTGTTGCCAAAGCATATGTTCAACCTTTCCATTGTCTTGGTTAGATTTGGTTTAATGGGCAGACTTCTTACTTGAAGAACAGCAATTTTCTCTCTCTTCTGAATTCTACTTTTTCTGAAAACCTTTTTTTTCCTTCCAGCTGACTTTCACTGATTCTTACTGCTGCTATTATTCTTTTTCAAACTGTAGCAGTTCTTTTGTCTATCATGATTACATGCAATATGCAAATGTACTGCATGGGATAAGTGTAATAAAAAACAAAATTATCCTAATGTAAGTTATGAGTAGGGTCAGGTAAAAATACTAAGAAACTCAGTATGTTTACACGGAGACTGCTCTTCTATGCACATCTGCATCTATGCCTGATTTTTACTGAAGATTAGAGTTGCTTGTTATATTTGCTTGCTATATCTGGACCTTGAACACCTGTGCCAGCTAAACACTGTTACAGTGAAAAGGCAGAAAGGCCAGATGTGCCTTGGAATTCTTTCCTGTTTGGTGGGATACGCCTTCCCTGGCACTCCGTTCTGTGTCAGGTGAACAGACAGCTTTTGGGAAAGTCTCTTTTGCTGCTGCATTTCATAATGTTAAAGAGTTGGTACTTCAAAAGAAAATGGGGAGCTTTTTTATCTATATCTTTTGTGTTCTCAACCACTGCCTTAGTAAAACAATACAATAATCAAAAGTGAACCATTTTAGGTAAGAAGAAATGTAATTGACCAAGCACATGTTTATGTAATGCATATATGTATAACAATATGTATTACAGTTAGGCTTCCAGAACAAGGCGCTGACTCTGGCAAATGCTATCCAGACCTCAGGCCCTAAAACCAGTCACCAAGTTCCACCCTATACATGCGAGGATAAGCCAAAATAATTCGTGTCCCTCTACTTGCTCCAGGAAGGGATTCAGTGGAGCTGGTCTCCACTAGATGGTCTATTTCAGGAGACTGGGAAATTTGTCTTAAAAATTGACAAAAAAAAAAAAATCCTAGGAGAGGATTTTGATGACTTTTTTCTTTCTAAAGAGAAGACCAGTTCTGTAAATGGTGTGTTGGTTTGCACTGAATGGCAGAAAAGCTAAGCACACTCTAGTATGTCCTTGGTGTTTTATACACACGCTGTGAGATAGCTGACACTGTACAGAGAAGTTACTAATTTCTTAGCAAAATTATGGCAAGTGAGTTGATTTGCTTAATTTAATAAGTCTTCAAATCATCAGCAGGATAGAAAAAGCATAAATGAGTTGTACACAGAAAATATAAATACATTATTTAAAAAAACCCCAAACACCACCACCAGCCCTGTGCTGCGACAAAATGACAAAGCACGCTCAGAATGAGGAAGACAGGGTGTCAGCCATGCCAGAATATATAAGAGAGGTAAACTTCCAATGGCTAGCAGAAAGCACACATCTGAAGCTTCCTCTTTGACTTTCCTGTTTGGAAGTGGATTTTAAGGTTTTAGTTTGCATACCTACTGGCTTGAATTAAATACATAGAAGAGGAAGACATATCTACACTGTTTCTTCCTGCCCTCTTCTCTCCTTTTTTAAGGCAGTAATTTCCTGAACTTTGAGAAATTCTAAGATATATCTTGCTTGGATGGGAAGGGCAGGGTGGATTTTGGTGCGGTTTTTTGAGATAATTTGGTTCAGCTACAGCCTGTTTCTATAATTTCAGAAAATAAAATTGTTTAAAAAAAAAAAAAAGCAATGCAGGTTGCAAAAAATTTATTCTGTCCTATTATGCAAGGACAAGGAGAAATATAGATGGATTTAGGGAAGATCAGGGTGCTCTGATATCTGCAGCACAAGCACAAGGATTAAAAAATTAGATTCTGGGGGCTTTACTAGAAATGCATCTTCCTGAAGTCTTCAAATTCCCTCCCCTCCCAAAAAGGAAGGGATTGTCACGGTTACAGAAACCCAGTGTCATTCAACCCAATTTTCCATGCACTGTAGAAAAACCTTGGCAGGACAAGAGGAACTTCCAGCCTGTGGGATTATATGAAACCTCTTCTGCTTTCGATCACAGACAAGAGAGATGCTCACAGCATACTTTTTTTCCCCTTTGTCTGAAACAAGAAAAATTATCTTTATGCTAAATTTAAGGCACTTTTCTGGGTATATGGAATTCTTCTCATACAGTCATATGAATGTAGAAAGCAGCAACAACAAAAAAATTCCTGGCGCTAGTAGCTCAGTGCTGCTCTTTCAGGAGTACTCTGAACTGTTGTCTCTACATTCACTGTGGCTGAATTGCAGATGCTTATAGACAAGTCTACAACCTTCACACCTTGAAATAAGGTTAAAATTTAGTTAGTGATTTAGATAATTTTCAATAAGGTTATAGTAGTACTAAACCAACTAAAACATACTTTAATGCAATATCAGTAAACAACTGAAATCTACAGTCGACTCTGAATGGATTCTCTGTTAAGCAAATGAATACCATAATATATAAAGCTAATTAGAACATAATATATCTAATTATAATTGTTTCTTTGTAGTACTTACAATGACTTTTTACAGTATAAGATAGTGCAAATGTAACACTACCAAGAAAAATATTAAAATGGCATTTTTTTTAAAAAAAAACCCACTTTTTGGTATTTCCCCAGGGCATTTCCCCCAGTTTCAAAAACTTCATTGAATTACTTTTTTCCGTACTCAGTAAGTTCTAAACTGAAAATAAGATACAGTTTCTAAAAAGCTGACAAAAATGCTCCTCTCTTCTACTACTGCTTGTCTTTCAAGATTTGGAAAAAAGGTACTTGTTTCCTTCTCAGAAAATATGATGTCTGTTTGTAATTGCAGTGGGTTCTCGCAAACCTGTAAGAGGACTACCTAAAGAGAGCACTCCCAGGACTGATAACACACCGCTGGATTTCCAGGAGACTGTCTCCTTGAAAGAAAGAATGGCTATGTACAAGGCTGCTGTGTCCGAGATAGAGAGTAGCAACTCCTTTGCTCATGTAAGTTATCAGTGGTTCCTTATCTTCTTAGCTCTACGTTTGCTTTGCATAGTGGCATATCCTACATTCTTTACTTATACAAGCTGACTGATAGACCACTATGGGGATCAAAATTTGAAACCTAAATTACCAAATCAACTTAGCAAATATATTGATGCATCAGACTGTCTTTACTGAATGACATTTTTCATGCTATATATCTTTGGTCATTTGGACAATTCCCTTTAATTCATTGGAAGGACTGTTCTTTTTATTCCACTGTTGCATGACCTGCATTTATTTGGACCACAGGCTTGAGACAGATTAGCAACACAGTTATTCTTTGAGCTCATAATGACAAGCCCCAGCAGTTTTTGCATAACTCAAAATATTACCGAATAATAAAATCATATTCAAAAGCACATTAAGTTTAGATCTCTTGCTGTTCAAACTAAAGAATTCGAAATTGTTGCATTTTGAAATAGCAGCTCTATGAGACAAGGTGTATAAAAAAGTACTGGTTTATAATAAAATTATTAAGAAATGGGCATTATATGAAAAAACATTTAGAAAAAAGTTTTAAATTTTCTCTCTCTACATGTCTGTCAATAGGTACTAGGTATTTTACAGCAAAGTTTAATATTAATACAAAGTAGTACATAAAGTATTTGGCTAACAGAATTTATAATCTACCAAGATAGAGCAAGACCACTTCACCACACATTTAATTATCAGTCAGGAATATCTGAAAATTGGGCCTTCAGATCTCTGCCAGGAAAATCAGGAAAATTTGCCTCAGTTCTGCAGAAATAAGAGGCAAAAAGTGTATTTTTACCATATCTTAAAATCATACCTAGAAGTTGTAGCTCAACCCCCTTGTATCAGGAAATGGAGGCATTATGCTGGCTTGCTACAATGTCAGAATGGCAAAGGTCCTTGTTTATGCTAAACTTTCAGCACATGGGAAGAACACTTTTTTTCTTGCTGTAAACTAGGCCAGAGTAATTTCTGTAAATCAGAGAGTGTTTTCTGGCCAAAGGAAGGGCTACAATGCAGCTCTCACCAGACAGCATTTTTGTCCATATGCAAGAAGAGCTGTAGAAAGATTCCGAGTCTTACCTGCACTTTGATCTTGGGAGAAGTGATCTGCAGCAGCTGAAGACACCTTCTGGGTGCTTGGATAGGCTGAAGCCACATAGTGAAAACAGCCACCCACCACAGTCACCAGAGTCCAGGTGTTTTCCAATTACCAAATTCCTGCCTGCTGACTCCCTTATCTCCTAATTGCCTGTGTGTATTTGGAGCAGATTCCCGCAGTTCACCTGGCTGAGAAGGTTCCAGTTCCCTACTCCTCTAATTGGAAACATTGCTGAAGTTAGTTCTCTCTCTCAAAAAGAAAAGAACTGCGTGAAGCCTGACCCAACCTAACTGTGTTGAGCACACAGGAACTACTTCATTTACACTCTGGAACTCCTGAAGATTTCCGGCTGAACTGGATGGCTGCCTGAAAAAGGAACTGTGTATCCAGTTCCATTACAGGGAATTAATACATGTCCTTAAAGGACCTGTAACTGCATTTACCCCCTCTAAATATCTCAAAATGGTTGGCAAGGTGTGCCTGAAATGGTAATTCACTAAAATAATTACTTCTAACATTCGCACATCCATGTACGTATAGAATCGTACCACCTTCATCACAGGGGAAAAAAAATATCTGTTTTTTGTGATCTGCTTACTTACTCATCAGGTGCAAGCACTAAACCTAAGTTTACTTAGTAACCTTCATTCCAAGGCTATTTCTAATTATTGGGTGGTTTATTTTGTGCGTACTTATTAATAAGATCAAATGCCAAAAATTTTGTTCTAGTACCATCTAAGAGGTAACACATAAGGGACAGAACTATAACAGGGAGGGTAAAGGCACTCTCTTGACCTTTGGCACTGTTGTTAGTGAAGAAAGTTGATCTCACAAAGGCTTGCTTGAAGCTCTCTGCATGTTTTTCAACAATACCTATTGAAAAAATACAGAGAGGGCCAGGTGGCACCCTTGAAAGCGACAGAATTCAGGCTAGACAAGTAGAATAGGGAACAGCAGAGAATTGTTCTGGAAAGTGATTGCTATTGACAACCAAGTAGATGGGACCTACTTGTTTTGGAGCTAAGGATTCAGGCCAAACATGCACATTTTTCAAATATACACTGGCCTTTAGTTCTCCAAACCACAGTGTGTGGCTTCTGTGCAGTGGTCTATGAACTTGCCAGGAACAGTATTTATGATTTTCTGAGTCATTCTTGCAAAGACAGAGTATTGCATGGCTGAAAATACATCCCTAAAACTACAGAGGAAACCACTGAGTCCTCAGACACTAGTTTAGGCAGAGAAGAGTAAGCAGCTCTCCCAGCAGGACCTATTTCATGCAGGTTCATTTAGCAACTAGTGTTAAATAAATTCTAGATTGCAAAATTCCAAAAGAACTTCATAATTTGCAGGTCCTAATTTTTGGCTGACAAGTAAAAGTCCTAAAATGGGCCACTGAGATTCAAAAGTTAATGTTAACAGTATGTATATGTTTTGCATTTTGATGACAACACCTGAAAAATAACTCTTACTACTGTATCTATTCTGAGTGCTAATGTTAATTCATGTATACTGTTAAAATAAGTAGGGTTTACAGATTACATTGGTGGAAGTTGCCTGTAAGAGGCTACAGACAACCAAGTGTTTCCAAATTTTCCATTTGAAATTTATAAGCATTAGAGCATACTGTTATTAACTACTTAAAAAAAAATCAGCTTGTAGAAGTACATTCTTAGTGCAAATGGAAAACAACTGGCCTTATTTTATCACTCTAGACTTCAGAGAAAACCAAGTTCTGCACTGTGCCTGGTGGCCTGGCAGCAGTGAGGAAACAATTTGAGAAAGTGCAGATGACATCTCCACAAAAGACCTTTGCTCAGTACCAGCACCAGCACAAATCTTTACAGGTAACAATAGCATTTTTAATACTAACAAATGAGGTATGCCCTGCTAGATAGCCTCAGGAAAAAATATGATTGTTTGCTTTACTGAAGAGTTTTCATTATGACCAAGGCGTTTCCCTAAAGTTCACACTCTTAGAATTTTCTCTTTGAGATATACTACAGGAATCATATTTTTTTTATGCAGACGAACACTCAATATAAGCAATACCAGACTTAGAGCAAATAGATGAATAAAGCAGATTACTGCCATAGCAGTGTTTTATATTGAACCTTGTCTATTAGACTGTAATTCATTATCAAGTATCATGGTGATATTTTGCATATATTGCACTTGATGTGATGTTAAGCCATTCTCTTTCAAAAGGAGTTTCCTGCTTCCATTGAATTAAATCTAATCAACTTCCCTAAACAGATCAAAAATTGCACAGAAGAACCCAGATGCTACATAAAAGTAGAACAAAGCAGCAGCTAAGTGTTATTTTAGATAAAAGGTCTTTACATTTTATTACTTCATTAGCATATACCATGAAAAATTGTTGTAGGAGATAATGTTTTTGGACTATGTGAAATCCCCTATAATAAAACACATTGCACAATCTGTCCTGTGCACTCTGAAAAGCAGTAATGGCACAGTAAATTGCTTTACCATCCTGCACTTCTTGGAGAGATTTTTAAGCAATATTGCTCTCCAACGTTGTAAAACAGGACACATAACATTCTGCCATAGGTTCATTTTCATGTTAAATAAGTATCATCATATCTACCAGTCATCTTTCATTGCTTACACATTAATACCAATATCAACAATTTGCACAGACAACAAGCAAAACTCCAGTTTGTATGGGAGACGACATGGTTTGCTGCAGATGTATGAAAGCATTTTTAACTAAGCAGAAAAATCCCATAGCTGAACATAATCATATTGGACCATAATCCTTGGTAATAGGAAGTGTTATGCACATACTTTTCTGTTGACGTGGTCCAACCTAGCTAACATTTATCTGGATGAAGAAATGCAGAACTACGTACAGAAATTATGTGACTTTTTCTCTTACTTGGAACCAAATAATTTAATTTCTGTGATGTGAAGACGCATTTTCCCTGGCACTGGCAATAGTGGTGTCTAGTTCTCCACAAAGCCACTATGATGGTTCCACTTCTTGAACAGAGATGTGACCTCTAAGCATACTTATCCATGTATTTGTCCTCTGTGGCTAGTTGAGGAAGCTCTCTCAAATCATCAGCAGAAATAGTCACGTTCACAGGAAATAAAATCACTCAGAATATATGGAACACTCTTTAAATTTAGGTTAAATAACTTACTGCAAGACCATAAAATCCCATTTCTATCTAACGTAACTGCACTCTCATGGAAAATGGGATTATACACTTAGGTAGTTGAAAGATTATTCAAGGTCACTGAACCAATCCCAGGGCAAAACAGAGAAAACCTGTAGTTTGAAAACAGATCTCCAGATCTGGATAAATCCAAACTATTAATCCAAGCTAAAATAAGGAAGCAACTAATTTTTTAAACAGTAATCTAAATAGCTGAACATTTTACTGCCTATTCAATTATTGCATAAGGAATGCATGGGTTTTCATTCAAAATATTGACATCAAATATGCAAATAGTAACTATTTATCTTTCTGTTTTTCTCAAGCAGCAGCCATCACTCATAGCTCTTTTCATTGTAAGGGAGATTGGTTCCTTGTGAAAGGTGCCATATGACCAGTAGGATGCACTAAACGCTTGTCCAGAATGGCGAGCAACAATGAAAACTGATCACAGAATTGCCATGTGCTCACGAACTCAACCAGAGTTTGTTTAGAGACCTGGTCTTTAATTTGACCACTGGCATAATGAGCACCTTTTATTGTCAGCCACCAAGCTGAGAAGAGGCCACGAGCATCAGTGTTATTGTCTGCAAATGCTGGCCTGGAGTGGTTTGGTACACCAGCTCAGCTAGCCAGGTGCTCAGGCAGAGTCTCGCAATCCAGGGTCAGACACAAGCCGTTTCCGGCAAGTGAGCTGAGCCTCCTACATAGGAAGGATGAGTGAAATATATTGAAAGTATCTGATATTCACCCAACCATATAGTATCCTGTGTCAGGAATGACACCTGTATAGCTCCACCTCCTTCATTGAGAGTCATTCCAGACAAATTTTCTAAGATTGGTAGTGTAGAAGTTGCCAATTTTCTAGCAATTGCAGAGGATAAGATTGAATAACAGGACGGTGTTAGTGAATGGTTAAAACCTTACCTTTTTATGAAAATCTTCCATATAGTGCCCAAAGCACCCTAAGTATATACATACAACTAAGCAAGGCTGACAAATCATAAAGATGAAGTGCAAAGAAGTGAAGTTCTTATGAGAAATTTCTGCATGAATCTCACAGTACTGATGTGCAGATGATATCGTGATAAGAACATAAATAGGTAAAAAAGCATAGCTTTGAGGAAGAAATGAGGTTGTATACCAAGTAAATCATCAGTCAGTCATTCTATTGCTAGTAATTTTGTAACTGAAGCTTTAGGCTCACAATTTACTTCCACTGCTGCCTAAAGGGAACTGCAAGTACTGATCATTTAGAACAGTAATTTCTAAATGTGCCAATGTATAGATGATATTATATTAGCCAACTTCCCACAGAGCTTATATGATGACCATAATGTACAGTTCAACTAAAAGCAATATGCTTCAAATGTGAGAGTAAAGGCTTTCTTGTGCTTGGACAAGCTTTTGGACTATTTGATCCCCTTGAACAATACATATATACATAAATAGAATTTTATACATGCTTTATGTACATATGCATATAACATAGCATACATATTCTGAGCCTCAAAGCAACTTTTGAAAGGGAAAGTATGTTTTGTCTGTTGTCAGAACAGAAGGAAACTGCAAAAATGTCAACACAAAAAAGCAAACTTTGGTCTAAAATACACAGAGCAGTTACTGAAAATTCCAATCTTGGCACATTTTGCAATAAGAATTCTATCTAAATTATTGCAGCGCAGAGGCACTAAAATTGATGTATGGGCCACTAACATAAAATGCGTGTAGCAATTACAGTTCTCTTCAATAATAGAATCTGAATACCTACATAAAAATGCACTCCTCTAACACAACATATATAGACTTATTCTCAGATTTACATCTTTATTTTTTAAATAGTACTGTTTTAGGTTAGAGTGACTTATTAAACAGAGACACAATGGGACACTATAGCCGTCTGTATTAAATACCATACAGATGTGCATGGGAAGGCCAACAGCCCCCATAAAGAGTGACTTAAAATAAATGGAAGAGAATGGAGGGTGATGGAAGTCTGAAATAAAAATAAAATGACTGTAAGAAAACATTCATGAGCTAGCAGCATGCCAACAATCATCAAGCTGACAGTGTTTTCTGAAGCTCACTCATGATATGGCATAGAATAAACAAAAAGTAATTGAAAGGTGATTCTCGGGCCACAGAAAAGCAACCATAACAGTTGTCTTTTCACTCCTGCCACCAAAAATGGCTTTTTGAGTTCTCTGTCTGTCCTCCTCCCCTGCACAGCTGTTCCCTCCTGACACTGCAGTGCACGATCTTGTTGATTAAATAACCTTGCTCAATTTAATAACACACAGTACTTCAGGAATTGTGTATTCCACAGAAACAAATAAAGGGATCAAGTTCCCACAAGCATAACTCTTAACTAGTATTAAATCTAGATCATGATCTTCAGCCACAGTCCTGCACTGGAAGCATGACTTACCCTGTTTAATAAGAGGAGAGCAATATTATCCCATTCAGACCATCAAATAATTCTACTGAATATTCTCCAAAATCTATGGGGTCTACCAAACATGCCACAAAATCTAATTGGGTAGACTAAATTAATCCTACGTATAGGATATCCCATTCTATATCCAACAGTCGGCCATTATAGAGGAGGGATGAAATCACAGGTCTTCCTGCTTGCCACTTGTTTGGAATAATAAACAAGCAGCATTTTACCCTCTGTCACTGGAATTTCAATAAGCTGTCTTGACAGACACACAAAACATGAGAACCTCCAAGTCCCTCTTCCTCCCTGTATGCCCAGAGCAAGGCCATGTAATTATATTGTCAAAATCTGGCCCATAATGTTTAGGCTGCATTTTAGACAGCTATAGCTGTCGCATTAAACGATTATAATCTTTTGCAATATGGCAACTACTTCATAAGCAGTACCAAAGTTACGGCAATAAAGCAGTAGTGGCATTCAGATTAGATTTGCTTCCTGACTACATTAAGCCTAATTATATTCCTTTTTAATGCCCCACACCATTCAAAGGACACATAATGACTATCATGAACATATTTCGTGTCTCATGAATGAGCTTTTCCAGTAATGAGTTTGACTTACATATCTAAAACATGCACATTAGAACAGAAAAGCATATCTTAAACAAAAAAAGCATATATGCATAAATTTATTGAAAAGCGTATCCATATAAAATGTGATGACATATTATACATACACCTACACGTAGTCATTAAACAGTGAATAGATGGAAAAATTTGCACTTCTTCTTTGAACAGCCTCTCTTCAACTTGGTACGGGGTTAGCTCTACATCTCCTCTTGTGCAGCTTCCACACCACTGTTACACATACAGGACTTGGGAGCGTAAACCATGCTCTGACTTGCTCTCCTCAAGTCTCGCCTCATTGTGACAGTTCAAACTTTGCAGTAGATAGGATTAATTTTGATACTGGTAAGGCACTAAAGCATTTACTGTGCCAGTAACCAGAAAATTTATTCTACTATTGTTCGTATGATTTTAATTTGTCTTATAGTTGAAACAGATGATTTGGCAGCACAGAGGTGGAAGAGAATTCCTAAAGCCCACGAAGGAGATGCACGTTCTTTCTCTGCCACAGAACCTACAAGCACTTGCTGACTAATGTATGGCAGGAATTAGGAGCCAGGCAGTGGATGCTCCCCTATATTGATTCATATATAGTGGAGATACAAGCAGTGTAAGCATTATTAGTTTGAAGGTGGAATCCCATAAATATATGCTTTTTCATTGGATGACTAAGGGAGAGACCCAATTTTTTGCCCCACAATTAGCTGGATTTCAAAGAGGTGTCAGGACTTGAGATGCTGGAAGCTTACAGCTTTCTGTTGCATTCGATGTATAGCAGCAATCTCAGAAACACAGTGCTGCTTCCATTCACGTTCACATTACATTGAACGCTTGGGAAGCTCTTGCTGGAGGCACCAGAAGCTCCTTTCATTTGAAAGCTTATTATCAGTAGAAACTAATAGGCAAGCTTCCTTCTCACAAAGGAAGAAGAAAATTTAATTTGACATGAGTGAAATTATTTGTTAGATGTCTCTGTGTGCATGCTACTGTGCAAGAGAGAGAAAACACAGAACTGGTATCTTAATAATGTCAATCCTTAGGATTTATTCTTCTAATCACTAAGTCTCAAAGTACTCCATGGACACAAGTAATGTGATGTAACAGGTTCTGTGGCAGGCTTTAAATAAGGAAACAAATCACTGCCAGAATCTGGAGTCAAACTAAACATAGATAACCTCAGAAATTAGTTTACACGAACATCTCGGACAGTGCTTTAAACTCTCAGCGATATGCTTGGTTTATTACACTGCAGTTGTCAGACTTGTAGATACAAGGCTAGCCTGTATGTTTTATAGGATCTTCTGGTTAGCCTATGGGTCATATTTTTCACAACTGCAATTCAGCATGATTCTTGCATCGCAAGAGCTGCATAAAGCATATGCAGGAAGTCAGCATCTCTTATATAGACATATTATTATACCTCCTTTTACAAAGTTGCATTAGCTTCATGCCTGCTGATAGGTAACAGGTTGATGGCACGGCACATAAAGCCAGAACCAGTCTTCCTAGTCACCTTCATCCCATTCCAGACTAATTATACATTATACGTATTGACCCAGCTTGCCGTATCTGCTGGTCAAAATCTGGCTGCAGTAACAGAAATGACTTGACATTTCAGTGTTATAAAAAAGTCTGTTCCAATTTTTATGGCAACAAATATCAATCATAGTAACAATGGTACTCTGCTGTAAAATGACTGTTCTAGTTACACCACTTACATTAGAATTTATTTGTGAAAGCCCTTTATAGGTGAAAAAAGAAATCCAATCTACTATTAGCTGTTAATGTGCGATTATTTTTATTTGCCTTTAGGAAACGTCAAGTAGCAGTCAGCACACAGTATCAAGCAGCACCAGGGAAGCTGCATGCAATGAAATGACCTCCAAAGAAAGTCAAATGGAAGCCTCTCAAACACAACAGGTAACTATATCTATTAAAAATTATGTCATTGGACAATTACACTGATGCTGATACGTACCTTCTTTGCTTCTTCCTCCTTTACCACTTGGTACAGGAAGATCTGGATGTTCTGCTGATAGCCTCCCTCATTAGGCAGTGCATAACAATGTTTTTAAAGGTCTTTTCTTAAGTGTTTTTAATTTATTATTGTTTTAACATGGTAATTAATGAGGTTTCCACTCATATTTTTCTTTGATATAACATTTTAAATACAGCTGCAGAAATACGGAAATTTCTTACATATTGAACTAAATCCTGTAGTAAAGTGAAGGTTTTGTGCACAGGTTCCTCATCGCGAGCAAGCTACTCATGAAATAAAACCGGCTTCTACATTCACTCAGCATACTGATGAAACAGGTAAGAAGTGGCCTGAGAATAATGGCTCACAAATGAGCAATGGCAAATGTCTTTACTCACACAAATGTACCGCTCTTAGCATTCAAACATGAGAACGCGCATTGATCCGAACTCTCAGCAAAGCACATTCATTGACTTCAATGGGACTTAGGAGACGAGTTTGGAATTCAGTATGGAGAGATGGCTTTTGCATAAGGAGGTGGTTTTAAATATGCGCTCAGTTGCTTAAAAGAATTGGGGACTTGAAGAACTGTCTGAAAACAGGCAAACACGGGCCCATGTATATATAAAAATGTGGATGAGAGAGGTTCAATTTAGAGCTGAACTGAATAGCCCTGCAGAATATGACCACAGTGTTGAGAAACTGCTGCTGCTGCAGTTTAGTCCTGGTATTAGAATTCACGCATTATAATCTCCCACAGACCCCAGTCAACCTTTAGTCCTGCCACACCACTCAGGTATGGCAAAACAGTAGGTGATAACATGTCACTCAATAACTATATGGATTTCTTTTCATGATCCAGTGACTCTCCAGACTTCTGCAAGGATAAGTATAATTTTTTCTAATGTAATAATGTTTTATAACTCACTGATAAGGTCAATTTCATAAAATGCAGGTGGAGGAAAAACGATCTTTTTTCTTCTTCTGCCCACTGCAGTAATCAATGCAGCTCAGAACGAAGAGCTCCCAAAGACTGTAACACAGATTTTAAAACAGCAGATTGAAAGGACAGCTCAGGAAAAGGCTCTTCACTCTGACAGAGAGACTGCAACACCTGCGAAAGATGTAAAGGTCTGTGCTTTTAATAAGAGGGGTCTGTCTTTATGCAATTTAGAAGTGGTGAAGTTAAGGCATTGGTCTGTCATGCAGTCCGAATTTCTATTTTTACTAATTGTGATTAAAAATGTAACCTATGAAAGCGGTGGGAATATATGGACTTTAGGAATTAAGCGCCCATAACGTAACATGAAGTACATCAGAAGGCTCAACAAGTACTTACAGTATGTGACAAACACAATTAAAAGCAGACCTTTATAAAAACTTTTGCATTCCTGTCCTCCTCTGCTGAATAAAGTCTCCTTTTTCCTTGTTTTGAATCTGTAAATAGGTATCATTTCTGTCACCACAGACTCAGAAGCATAGAAAATGTCACTTTCAGAAGAAATGAAAATGAGCATAAGCCACAGCATAACTTTACATTATGCTTATAATGCAAAGTCTGCATTTGTTGCAGCAAAAACTTCAGGACTGCTCAATCATTGTTTTGCATTTTGTATCAATCCGACATTTCTTTTCATGTATATTCTATGGCGCAAATAGCACAGCTCTTAGTTTAAACTATTGGTTTTATGCATTCTGAGCAATAGCTGATGGATTGTGTCTTTCCAGATCTTATTATAATCCTATTGCTTGGATCCTTGCAGAACTAGCTTTTGTGAAGAATAGAAAAATTGTTTTCTATGTCACTATACTTTAAAAAAAATCAACCACTTTTGTTCCCTAAAGATGGAAAATATGTACCAGGAAATTACATTGCCTTCAACAGTTAGTTCATCTTCTACTGCTACCACTTCAGCGGGAAACTTCTACACCAAGGAAAAGAAAGGATGGAACTCCTATTTCTGCAATGATTTGCTCCAGGTCCCATGAACTTGGAAGCACAGAGAAGTTTTGCACTACTTATGTGACAGCTTCATTGCAAATGACAGCAACTTCCCAGGCCACTGAATCGTCCAGCTCTCCAGCAAAGGCCACTCTCTCCACAGATCTGTACCCAGAGCAAAGCAATTTATGTAAACCAAGACGGTTATACAAATGTTTCCACCCACAAGTGAGGAAACACTGAATGAAACTTCTAATATTTTACCTGGTGAATCTGAAACATGGAATATGGTATCAGATGTGCAGCAGGCTAGATACGGCTTTGTCTTCATCATTCAGATGTTCACAAGACGAGAAAAACAATGCTTAGAGTGGTATGAAATCCAGAGAGGAGAGGTCCTCTCTATAAGACAGGTCTTTGAGAACCAGCCTTTTGCTCCAATTAAAGATCACTCTCCAGACCCAGATAAAGCTAGAAGCATTGCAGACCAAAAAACCATTTCAGGTGGAAATGTTAAACGCATAGCCTGGATGTTTCAGACCCAGCCTCTTGATGTGCTGCATGCACGTACTCCAGGCTCTGCAGGAACTATGGACAAGGCTCTTGCACTACTTAGAGGAGGTGTTCGTGCCGTCATGTGGATGTTTGAAATGCAGCCGCTGGATGCTGTGAATAAAATTTATCATGATGAGGAACAAACAACAGATGAAACTCACATCCGAGAAGTTTCTAGTGGTGCTGTAAAGACTCTGAAGCACAGGCCGGAAGCACAGAATGTGGATAAACCTGGGCAGCTCTACCCAATGGATGTCCTTAATTTGCTGCAGTTGAGGTATGAGCTGAAAAAGCTTAAAGGAAGCGTGGAGCAAAGCGAAGCATAAAGCATTTTGAACCTCAGCCATTGCCTGTTACCAGAGACAACTTTGGTCAAAGACTGGAGAATGAAGCTGTCCATAGAGAAGACAGTGAAAAGAGGCATGTCAGAATAGCACCCTGGATATTTGAAATGTAGTCTTTACCTGTGACTAACAAAGACATGGTGGAAATTAAAGTGGTACATAGAATCTCAGTGTAGGAAAATCATAACCAGTGCCGTGCGCAAGGCAAAACAGTTGAAACACAGCCTTGGCAAACAGAGGATTCAGAGGAATTAAGTCCAGCTGAAACAAAAATCAAACAAGCAAGATCAAGGTCCTGCACAAGATGCAACAGCCCCTGTAACACCACAGCAAAGCACACCTTCTGATTCCGAATTTGATGGCAATGATAAGAAATCATACAAAAATATGACATAGGAATTCAAATAGATCTCCTTGAAGACCAGAAGGCTGAGAAGCTGAAAATGCAGGAACCATTGTGAAAGCCTCTAGCTACTATCTCTTCCACCATTATGAGGATTAACGCTATGAGAGCTATCCTGAAGAATTATATAGAGCAAAATAATGATACTAAAATAAACAGATATTAACATTAAAATAGCATTACTGTTGTATTTAAGAAATACTGACATGCTAGAAAACATGCACAGAATGCACCTGACTTCTCATGCTTAAGATTAATGCAACATCCTTTCAACTGAGATAAAATGTTGCCTGTATAAAATAGCTCTTAGAGATAAAATAATAGTCATGTTTTGTGCACATCTGTTTTCAGTTTATTAAAGCACAAGATGGGACTTAACACAAAGTGAACTACGTTTCAGTGGGTTTCCTGTTTGAGTAAAATTACTGAAACAGTTTACAAATTAACATGCAATTTTAAAAATATTTCTGCTATTTCCTGCTGGGTGATTTTACCAGTTGATACAGCCCTAATCTGAATTAAGGCAGCAAACCCATTTACCTGATGTCAGAGCCCAGGTTTCGCATCAGTAACAAGCGGAGCCACTCAGTGTGCCTCAAAAAGCTGAGCCTGCTATTTGTTTCATATTGAAGTAAACTTTTAAAATATATGAAGTATGTGAATATATGCCTGAATATTTATATATGAAGTAAACATTGAAAATAAAACATGCCTTCTTTCTCATGGTGCATGTGTTACTTAAAAATGACAATAAAATAGTATTTAGATTGCAAAGGTATGCATTTGAAACTTAGAAAATATTACATAGGCTATTGCACAATGGACATCAATGTCCTCTTTTTGTGCATTCATTTTGGGCACTGAATATGGATGGTATCCTATAGGAAAACCAGGTGTTACCATAGCTTTAGCCATTTGAAATACATGAACAGAATGCTGATGCTTGAACAGCAATGAAAATGGCAGAACAAAGCTAAACGCTCCTTTACCTGCATAACTCCTAAACAGAAAGCTCTGCTTTGGGTTTCCAAACTCTGTGCACTAAGAAGAAGGGTGCTACCTCTGTTCATGCTAGGAATAGAAGAGTAGATGAGTAGCTTGTGATCCAGTAAAATGAGGCACAGGCTGGTGGTGGTCCAAGAAAATACTTAATGTGGTGGGTTGGCCCGGGCTGGCGAAGCAAAGCCCACACCCAGCCACTTGCTCGCTCGCTCTCCCAGAGTGAGATGGGAGAAGGAATCAGAAGAGCAAGAATCAAGAAAACCTCTGGGTGGAGGTAGAGACAGTTTAACAGGTGAGGCAAAGCTGAGGCGTGAGCAAAGCAAATTAAGGAATTGATTCACTACTTTCCATCAGCAGGCAAATGTTTAGCCATTTCCTGGAAAGCAACATGCACAACAGTTACTTGAGAAGACAAATGCCATAGCTCTGAATGTTCCCTCTTCCTCCTCCTTTCCCCCAGCTTTTATTGCCGAGTACGATGTCACATGGTATGGGGTATCCCTCTGGTCAGTTGGGGTCAGTTGTTTTGGTTGTGTCCTCTCTCAACTTCTTATGCACCCCCAGCCTGCTTGGTTGGGGCGGGGAGGTGGTCACAGTGAGAAGAAGAAAAGGCCTTGATGCTGTGCAAGCGCTGTTCAGCAACAGCTAAAACACTGGTGTGTTATCAACACTCTAGCCAGAAGTCCAAACACAGCACCATATGAGCTGCTATGAAGAAAATTAACTGCATCCCAGACAGACTCAGTATATTTGAGCATGTAAAAAGTGAGTAGAAATACCCAGTACCAGTAGAATATTGAATACTTTATACGGTCATACCTCTGGATTTTGTTTTGGATCTCTTCTATCTGGTAAATGTTGATGATCTCAAACAGTAGGCCAGCCTTCCCCCCACTGATTTTGTAGGACTGTTCACGTGTGGTGGGTTGACCTGCCAGATCGCCACCCAGACACTCTCCCATTCCTCCTCCTCCACAACACAGGGAGAGGAAACAGGATGAAAAAAGCTCATTGGACAAAAAGACAGGGAAATCACTTACCTATTACTTTCACAGGCAAAATAGTCTTGACTTGGGGAAAATGGATTTAATTTATTGCCTATTAAAATGGATTTAGACGGTGAGAAACAAACATTAAAAGACCTCCCCTCCTGCCCCCTTTTTCCCAGGCTCAACTTTACTCCTCCTCTCCTGACACTTCTACCTCCTCCCCCCACCCCCAGCAGCACAGAGGGGATGGGCAATGGGGGGCTGGGGTCACTCCACAGCAGTTCCTCTCTGCCGCTCCTTCCTCCTCATGCTTTCCACCTGCTCCAGTGTGGGCTCTCCACAGGCCATAGCTCCTGCTGGGAATACCCACCTGCTCCCCTCCACAGGCTGCAGGGAAATACCAGCTCCCCTGGTCTCTCTGTCAGGCTGCAGGGGAATTTCTGCTGCGGCACCTCCTCTCCTCCTTCTCTGATCTTGGTGCTTGCAGGGTTGTTTCTCACACTTTTTTTCCCCTCAGTCCTTGCTGCATGTGCAGCATTTTGCCCCTTCTTGAATACTTTTTCCCAGAGGCACCACCAACATGGCTGAGGGGCTGAGCCGTGCCCTGCAGTGGGCCGGCTGGAGCCAGCTGGAGCTGGCTGCATCCAGCATGGGGCAGCCCTGGCCTCTCCTCACAGAGGCTGCCCCTGCAGCCCCCCAGCTACCAAAAACCTGCCACTGACACCCAATACATGATTAAATGTCACGAGGATGAATATCGGCTCCGGTATTCAGTCTTGGAAGTTGCTTTGGGATAAACTTCCCTTAAATTCCCTCTTTCTCTTTGTTTTTCTCTTGTCTGTTGCCTTCTGAGGAACAACGCTCACTATCAACTATCCAACTAAATGAAGTATAACCATCCAGTAAGACAGTTTTCCAGGAGACATGTCATCTTTTTTTCCCCCTCCCAATTACCTTATCCCTTTCCGTATCACAAAGCTTGCGCCTTTCCCCTCCTCCCTCTTTATGTTAGAAATACTTCCATACCTAAGAATATTGAGCTGAGTCCTTACTTTCGGCTCTCCCCACCAACCACCAGCGGCCCGTGCCGAGCGAGGTGGGAGCATGCCCGGACCACTGCACCCCACACCTGCCCGGCCCCTCTTTGTCAGCCCATTTGGAGACAAAGCTGAGGCTACATTTGAGGCTTTCTACTTCATGACCAACAATTCTTTGGAGGATATTTTTTTGTTTGTTTCTACTGCTGGTTTATTCTTTTTGCAAGTTCTACATCACTTTGAAGATATTTAATTTCTCTTTCAGCACTTTTCACAGCTCTCATTATGGACATTAGAGCTATGTGGCAACTAAATCTATAGTTATAAAATCTACATGATTTTCTGTCTTCATTTGTGAATTGCTATAAAATCAACACCAGCAGGCAAACCAAAGCCAGACAGAATGCTGGAAGGGGCGAAACTTTTTGCTGAGGTCAAGGGGCATTGCTATTGTCAATGGAGATATATTTAGACAAGCAATTATTTGGTCCACCCCATTTGTATTTGTCTGCTAGTATGGCTTTCATAGCAATTCAGAAACTAAGACAGAAGAGCAGCATGCGTTTTTCCAAGCCCAACAGACTGCCCATTATTTCCTTTGCCCCTTCTGGTATGAAATAAACCTTCTATTCATGCTTTGTACTTTACGGAGAACTAGTTTCCTTTATAATTAATTATACTTCGTAAAAGGAAGGATTCGGTATAGTTAGCTAATATAGTTGTACCTAACTCATTCTTAAAAATTAACTGAAGAAAGTATCAGGTGTGAAAACGAAAAGTGTGAAAATCACAAATAATTTTGTCCATAGCATATCTGGACCATGTGAGCGTACAGTCTGCAGGCTACCACAGAAGTGGAGCTCCTTGAGGTGCTTTTGGCACGATTAAGTAAAACTTCCTCATCAGAATTGCAAACATCTGCCCCCTGTTTATTCATCTCTAAATCACATTGTAGATTCAAAGATTATACATGCATTATACTAGATGTCACTTATACTAGTAAATCTCTTATTATCTTATCTCATTTCACAAAATACATAGTTATTGCAAATAAATGGGAAATATTGTACCTGTTGTAGTGAAGTGAATAGTCCTCTCAAATGTACGGATTTCTGATTAGGGAAAGGTGAGTAGTTTTTCACTTTCAAAGTATTACTGTTACTTGAACAAAAATGCACTAAAATTTACAGCTGAGATACCAGTTAATGCATAAAGAAAACTACAGTTTTAACAAAACATATGGACTGATACGGTTAAAAATAAATCATAATATGTGGCTTAAACTAACTCGTAACTTTTTAATATGTGGTTCTAGAAACTGCAGATTCAGGAAAATGAAATGTGCAGACTCTGTCAACAGAGAGTTTACCCAATGGAATGCCTAGTTGCCGACAAGCAGAATTTTCATAAATCATGTTTCCGATGTCACCACTGTGGCAGTCAATTAAGGTAAGAAGTAACTGCATGCTCACTCATAGAAGTCTGCATCCAAATATAAATACAGCCATTGAAATGATTCAACTGGGCTATTCTGTCTGTAGGATGTTGGGCTGACAGGGAATTAACCTGGGTTCCCCTTCTCTTCTCTGCTACTGACATATGCACTGTGACTTGGAACAAGTCCTTTAAATTCTCTAAAGAACTGCTTCATCCCAGTACCTTCCAAATTCTTCTGCATGTTATTTCCTACTGACTGTTCCAGACCTTCAGGAGAGCTCACAAACAGGAAGCAGTAGACACAGAAACTTGGGTGGAATTTAAGACATCTGAACACAGGCCAAATTTTCTCTCACTTTTCCTCATCCATAAAATGGAGATGGTTCTCTGCATTAGCAACCCACTTTTGTAACCTTTATATGAAATGCAGTATTTATTGCTCTATCAGACTGCAAAGGCTAAAAGTTCTGATTTTAGCACCTATAAGGTTAGTTACACACATTTCCTTTACTTCATTTGGGAGCAGAATCCAAATATAATTAAACACAAATTTCTGTAATTCACATGAAGGCTAAAGAAAATTGGCACTGCATTTTCTCCATCTATTCTGTGGAAAAATAGAAGATTCAATCTTTAAGATAAAGAAAAAGGTCCCAACAACCCCAAAGTGCTGTGGAACATTCCTATTTTAAGCTTATGCTTATTCTGTGCAACAACTGAATAAGTTAATGTTCCTTCTTAAACGTCAAAGCATGACTCTTCTCCTTTATTTTGACTTTGAAATCATATGGGACTTTGCAATTGAAGGTTTTAGATACTTTTGTGTGTGTGTGGTCAGAATTGGTGAATCATTGAATTTGCTCTTTTTGCTCTTCCTTTATATATACTGTCATGTAGGGGTACTTGAAATACCAAGTAAAGTGTAAAATTCATGGTGGGTTTATGATACGTAAAAGTATAAAACAAATTTTCTTCCATTTGGCAGCTTGGGAAATTACGCATCTCTCCACGGAAAAATATATTGTAAACCCCATTTTAAGCAACTTTTCAAATCAAAAGGAAATTATGATGAAGGTTTTGGACACAAGCAGCATAAAGAACTATGGAATTCTAAAGATCAATGTAGCTCAGCTGGCACCATTCATGCCGAAGAAACAAATCCCATTAATAGTATACCTGTTGATCCTAAAGCAATTACAGAAATTGATGGAGATGTGTACTCAGGTACTGAAGGTATTCACCCTGATATTTTAGATAATAATTTGAAAAAATCCACAGAAAGAGGTAAATTAAAGATGACATGGCCGCCTTCAACAGATGATGCAACACCTAAGAAAACATTTTCTATTGAAGAAGTGGCTAAAGTAAATAAGCCAAAGTGGCCCCCAGAAGGTTTTGCTCAAGAAGGTTCTAGTTTACATACAAATAAACCTCTGGGCAATAAAAAGGAACCTCAGAAAAAAAGTGCTGAGAGAGAGCAAAATAAAAATGACACTTCAAATGCACAACAAAATCAACACTCACCCTTTAGCTCTCTGTCTGAAAAAGAAGCTATAAATATCTGTAAAGCAAAGAAAAATGAAGCAGGCAACAAGGGAAAACATGAGGAAGCTGGGAATGTGCAAGATAAGCTGAATAAAACAGGAGGATCACAGAATAGGGAGGAAAGCAGAAAGGATATTAATGAAGGTGATGATGTGATTGTGCATAGTGCTGGGAAGGAGCAAGAGAAAAAAATTAATGGAACTGGTGATTTAGAAGTTGTACAGGTTACTAACATTGATGATGTAACAGCACAAAAGAATCACAAAGAATCCAGGTTGAATAACAATAACAATAATAATTATGCCACTTTTTCACATCTAAACATTTGTAGGCAGGAAACAACTCTCTCAGCTATGTCTAAGCCAATGACAGCCTTAAGCCATGCAATTTGCACTGTATCGCAGCATGCCTTTGCAAAGCTGGAAAACCAGTCTGGAAATGAAGAAATATTTGAGAAGTATGAATCTCATGAGAGCTATTCTAGAGATACTGTAACTGTTTCATGGGATGAACAGAACTCAAAAGATGAAGATGCTGTTACCTCTAATAGTCTTGTACAATTTAATAAAGATGCCATTTGTCAGAAGTCTCGTACTAATAGCACATTAGTTTTAAAGGAGGCAACTAATACAACATTCCCTGTTGAGACTGAGTTGGTATGCATTGGAGAAGAATTAAAATATGACGAAAATTTAAATACCATTTCATCTGACACTCTGAAAACATCTTTTCTTAAAAAAGACAACCTGGTTTTAGACTGTGGTCTAACAGACTCTGTAGACATAACTAAAAAGTCCTGCAGCTCATATTCAAAAGAACATGGGAATTATGATACAGAACTGAATGATATTAATGCCTGTCAAGAAAATGAAATAATCAAAGTGTCAAAGAATGACATAAACACAAGCTTAGATTTACTGAGCTCAAGATATACAACTGTTCCATCATTCCAAGGTGAGAAAGTCAAGTTCAAACAGCTTACTGTAGAAGAACAAATTAAAAGAAATAGATTCTATGATGAAAATGAATAAAACAGCTAAGTGATCAGCTACGCCTGTCACTCATTATAAAGTATGTCGTAAATAGATACTTCTTCAGTCCAGTTATTTTATAATACCTTGTGAAGAATTTAATATTCAGAGATTACATATGAAAATTTGTATTATATACTGTCAATTACTCAGACTTTATTTACTTAGTTTATATTTAAGGCAATTAAGATGCATAAAACAGAATTTTTTTCAGTCTGTAATTAAAACAACTTGTCTATGTTCCTGAACATTGCAAGAAATATTTCACTACATGACTCCTGCAGAAACATAATCATTCCATTTTACTGTTTATCATTTGTAACAAATTAAGATATGAAGCACCTGGTGTGCACAAAAAATATTTCCATATGTTTTTTCTTATGTATTGTTATTATTGTAACTGAGATGTTACCCCATGACATATTATGTACATTTGTTGTGTTAGCTACATGTAGAAGATTTGGGGTTTGGTTGGGTTTTTTTGGTTGGTTTGGGGTTTTTGTTTTTCAGGCTTTTTTTGCATTATCATGCGGTACTCAGTTTGAAATGGACTCATTATTGAATAGTAACCACAACTGCTTGGTGAATAGTACTGGTTTGCTATATTCCTAGAGCTGCTACTACGGCATTATATTGCATGACAGAAAAACCAAGTGTGTAAATTTTAACACAGGATAAAAAACAATATCCTAGGCAAAACTGGAACAAGGTAGGAACACTGGGCAATTAAGACTAGTGGTTGTTTCAGTAACTAATTCAAAGTCATTTTAACTGAAGCAGCTCTCCAGTTTCATATTTAAACCTGTACAAACATATGCAGATTTAGCACTTTTTTTCCTTAACATGTTTATGGATTAACATTTGCTCTCTTAACACTATTCCAGCTTGCATGAAACAGCAACATATCATTTAACTGTTGACAATGCATAATAAAAAAGCACTTTACTAAAAAGTATTTTGTGAAGTTTTTTTAATGTGAATTTATACATATGATTTTCCTTAAACAGTTTGTGAAATTCTTCATGCTATAATTACTTTAAACTAAAGTGTTTGTCAGAGTGAAAGGGAAGGATAATCAAAATACAGTTTTCAAAATAATTTCTTAAGTATCTGACAGAGACGGGTGTTTGGAGTAATGTACAGGAAAGACAGGGTTATATTAAAATATTTAAGAAATTATTGTGCAGAGTTTTAGAACATAGTATCTGCTGCACCACAACTCATTGCCCAAAGCAATGGCACTGTGGGTAAGTGGGATAGCCACATGTGACTCTTCTATACCTACACAGAAATAACTATAAAGTATATACATACAAGAAAAGCTACGCGTAGTGTTTCTTCCACAAGAATACTTCAAGAATACTCCTCTTTATGCATCATGCTTCACTCCTCCAAAATATTCTAATGAAATACAAAAATATAAAAAAGACCCCTTGAAATGAATGTTCCCAGAATAATAATTAGCCTTCACGCAAGGCACTCAGACACCACTGTATTTGATAACTGTTAAAAAGCATTAGCCTATAGGCTACTGTGAACATTTCAAAATTATTTTGTCAAAATCTCTCTCTTCTTCCTCCTGTTTGCCCCCATTTGATTGTAACCATGATAAATTATTTTTAAAACCCCCAAGATATTCGTAAATAGTTCTAAATTACTTTCTTTGCTTTTTGAGTAGCTAACACAACTAAAAATAAGATCAACAAAATTCCTGCAAAGACAACAATCTCAGAAAATGCACGCCTGAAGAAAATCAATGGAATTTGTCTAAAATATTTAGAGCTCTACATGGACTAAACTTTTAAATCTCCCACATTCCCCAAAATTTCTTATTAGGTATAAGATTCATTTTGACTGCGTTAGTTAGGAAAGAAGGTGAAATGGTGGGTAGTTGTTTATGTGCACATACACAGGTGTGATCATATACAAGTTAATAATTCAAGTGAAAAGCTAATATGGTTGCAACATTTGTACCTGAAGTACAGTCCTGTGCCAATTTTCATTCTCCTGCATATTCTGATGAATTCAAACTTGTATCCTACAATTTAGAGGAGTGACAGATATCAGTTATGACAGTAAAAACTCATTTACACCAAGAAATGAATGCCTCTGAAAATACCCCTACAAAATACAGACCTTTTTGCTTCCCCTAAACAAAATAAAAACATCACCAAAAATGAGTCACAGAAAAGGCATGTTCCCTTTGGTGAGCTAGAGATGACTGAAATAAAGGCTTTGATGAAATAGTAGAAAAAAGCAGGACTACAGGGAAATTTTTCTGCCCAGAGGGAATAATATGTAAAATAAACATACATAAATGACATACCATATGGGGCAAATCTCCTTGGATATTCCATGATCGCGATTCTGCTTAGCATGGGACAGACACAGAAGTGTAGAGCCTTCCTCTCGTGGCTTCATTAGCTCTGCACTCTCTTCTCTCGGTGGGTGGCCTTTTTTCTTCCTCCAGTAGTGAGGATGAATGTTAAGGAAAAATGAAATGATACTGCATAATTGTTTCTTCAAAACACAGGTTCTTCAGAACTTCAGCCAAAAGTTTAGAGCAGGAGTAATCAGAAACAAGATAAGGCTGGAACCCACAGAGATGCATGTTTTCCATAGAAGGCAAGGGATGGTGTATGCCTGAGTCACCCTAATGTATACATACATTACCACTACAGAAGTCACACTCTGGAGAGAATGCATATAGCAGCTGAAAGTGAGATTGGGATAAAAGCTGTAGCTAGAAAGTAGCAACTGTACAGATTTTCTTTAAATGAAATGCTAAATGAATAGTAACTCTGTAGCTGCCAAAAACCCTCATGCATTTGGGGGAAAACATATGGATTTACTGCAGCCAAGGAGCTGGTCCTTATGGTTTTAAAAGAACTAGCATCCATTAGAGCTGTACTTTTGTGAGAGAAAGTTGTTATGCTAAGTTTAAATATCTTTACATTAACCTCTAGGCTTTCTAAGTTTTAATACCCAAGTTTCAACAACAGGTCATCAGTTTGTAACAGTCCCATTCTGTGAGGAGAAGGTTGATGGCTCCTGAGAGGAATCATGGTACCAAAACCCCCATTCTCTCAGAAGAATAACTTCCTCTGGCTAATCCTAGGTTTCACGCCTTAGCTAATGGAGAGGATGCACAGGAATGGGACCTTACAGTCATGGAGGGCAGAGCTGATCCATTTCCAGCACAGCTGCAGCCAAGCACTGTTCAACAGCAAAACTGCACTGACAAGTAGCAGTGAAACGAAACTTCTCCGCATCATTATTTAGTACAGGAGACCTGTAGTCTGAGAAGTCTATTTTCACTAGGTATTACTGGCTAGTGAAGATGTTCTCCTGCTTTTAGAACACAGCAGGGTTCATGTATTCTTCTATACTCAAAAGAACCAATTAGAGAGATTAAAGAGCCTGATTTAATGTCTTGTTAAGGAGCTTCTGAATTGCTGGGCCAGCACTGGACTTTAGAGGACTTGTAAATTTGCAGTCCCTTTGCAGCTTCATTAACATAATTGGCACGAAGACTTACTTAGAGCTACTTAAATTGTTTTTATAGATGCAGCATATCAACTGATCCCTTTGGAGCCTTTGTAGAGTCAGATGCATCCTCAGAAATATAGAGGGACCTAAATAACACTTTTACTATACTGCTGAAGTGGACTCCTCCTAGGTGAAGGACTTGCTGAAAGCAAATGCTTGATTACTGCAAAAAGTGTACTTACCTTGCCTGTCTTCTGTTAAGCATTTATCTCCTTCATACATATTAACAGGCATACCCACATTAGTATCTTAAAAGACATAGTGCTCAGCATGTACATTAAAACCATGCTAAGGATCTGCTTTACTCTAACACAGAACATTTCTTGCAAAATCCCTCCCATAAATAATTATAGTTCAGGCCTTATTTTCACAGTGCAGGATAATTATCAGAATTACTTATATAAGATTTGGGTCACTTCAGTCAAGTACACCTCCAACTGTTAGGTATAATTGCAAAAACATTAACTACCCTGGGTACACTCACAACAAACAGGAAAACACAAAGTCAGAGACAGATTAAAACCTTTGTCTCTTTTCATGCTTTCATCCATTAAGAGGCACCTAAGTTATATTCTGTGGGTGAACTTTACTGACTTTCACAAGCAGCATTTCACCTTGTATGTGGATTACATTTGATGATTTTGACAAAAAAAGCATTTTTAAATGTTTTAAAGACAGGAACTGTGTTAAAATGGACTTAGGAATAAAATCAGACTGACCTGACTTTTGGGCTTTCTAAAACATTAAATGATTATTATTTAATCATGAAAGATCTGAATTTTCAGTACAGTCCTTAAACAAAAAATAAGGCAGCTGTGTACTGCTTCAGGAAAAGAGGTGAAAAAATCAAAGTCTTCATGGACCTATTTCCTATACCACCTTCCTCACCTCCCCTCTCTTAGGGTAGGGTGTGGAAGAGAGTAAGAAAGAATAAAGTCTTCACATGTATTATGAATGCGTTTTTCATTAACTGAGTACATTACAATTCTATTAAAAACAGACATGAAAAATCTACTACACATTTGCAGCAGGTGATTTTCAAAATCTCATATTCTGGTTAAATAAACCCTCCTAGAAAAACCTCAAAGGGACATCTATGTGATGACAGCTAATTTCAAACCCACGTTACCTTTTGGCTCTCAACACTGTAACCATCGCTATCAGTATCCATTTAAAATTACTTTTAGACTGATGTAATGATGCTGACAATGAATAACGTTCTATCGCAACATGTACCTATAAAAGAGCCATTCCTTGCCCACAGAATCTGCACATACCAAACTGAAAAGGCATCTGTTTTTCCAGTCACCCTTACTGTTGAAAAAAAATCACCAAATACTTCATTTCATGATAAAGAAAGTCACCTCTCAACATAAAAGGAAGATGACTTTTCAGTACACAAGTTAAAATAGTTAAAAACTTACGGGTGAATGGAGGTATAGCTGTACCATGAGTGGATGGAATGGTAAAGGAAGTACTTCAAGTTTGGTAAATTAGATTGTCATCTCAATTGTAATACTGGTGCACATATTATTACAAAAAGAATAACTAATCTATAAGAAATAGTCTTTTACCACTTAGAATATGCTTCCAGTTTCTCTCTGCAATCACAGTTAAGAGCTCTACAGTATATTAGATAAAAAGGAAGAATAGAAAGCTATGAAATCAGCATGTATAGCTGGACACAAACAGTAATTTTGCAGTTCCAATCTTAAGAGGTTTTGTAGAGCTTTTCATAAAGCAGTATTAGACTGGAAATAGCACGTACACAGTGTCATATATACTGTTTAGAACCTCTTTTTCGTTATTGTCTCCTATAAGCTGCTGTTCTAATTTGTTGGGATGGTACTCTTGTATTGAAGGCTACAGATTTGAGTCTCGGTAGCTTTGACTGAGGAAACTATTTTGCCAAAGAGTGCAGTGGATTTTATGTGCCTGGAGAGAAGGTAATGAAAAGTAGCTTCAGCAGGCTCTGGCAGCTATCCATGCTGACAGCATGCCATAAAACAGAAACAGCATGGACTCAGCTTCTTGGGCCAGAATGTGAAGCCCAAATTGTTTTCTTCAAAACTAAGTATTATGACAATAACCAAGAATAGCTTTATGTGTTCCTGGAGGCATCATGATACAAACATTTGGCTAATAATATATGGCAAACTATATTTGAACATATTAATGTTATAAAGGAACATACTGCAGTGTTCCACTATCTTAAATTTTTTGTTAAAGAAAGTATATGTGCACTATAGGCAGCAAACCAGGAAAATGAAGAAAAAAAAAAGAATAGGGATAATTTACTTTATTTGTGAAAGCCTGTGTAAGAAAACTCAACTCTATAAAATTCTGCCAAATAGCTTCCAAAAAATTTAGTGAGGCTGGGATTAGGTCTCGAGACATTTATGTTCTGTGATGACATTTCAACGCTACTGCAGCACTCCAGAAAACACACCATTTTCTTTAACCAGCTACAGATTTCATCATCACCTCCCAGAGACAGAGATGCCATAGCAATAAAGAGTATTACGTTTCTGTGCTCTGGATATTTCCATTTGATAAAGTAGATTATTATGGTCAAATGTTGTGAGAGGAGCCAGGAAGACAATCAGTATTTGCCAGTCCTCCGCTAGCCCCAGAACTGAGGAGAAGCATACATGACTTTATACAGTCGGTCTTACGTTCTGCACCAAGTTTATCCAAAGTGAAGGACTTAATCAACAACACCTCCCAAATACCTAAGACAAATAATATAAGAATCAAAACAAATTCCATAAGTGCAAATGCCATCCCATTCTAAACATGTTTTTTAATCTCTATAGCAACTGCAAAGAGTAACATCAGTTAGTTTTTGTCTTCTTAGGGAAAATTTCCTGGGATAACTTCATGTCTGTCCAGTAAACTTCTTGTATCATACTAAGGAACTGCTGTTTCACTGGGCATGTTCAATGTCCTCAAACTGCATCTTCACAAAGGGACATTCAGAAACATGGATCCTTGTATGCATTTGTTTGCAGCTGAAGTTCACTCAGCTCACGTTGCCCCTGTTAAGACACCAACCAGTGTCAGTCTGGAATTTGCCCCATCTCACTCAAAAACAGGAAGGCAGAAAATAAAATTAACCATGGGGAATTTCATTGTTGACACTGACAAAGAGTATTGTGCTTGTACAGCGTCCTATCCAGAAAAGGCCTTCAGAACTGATAAACAACCCGCATGTGAATGGAAGAAACTTGCACTCAGTGCCAGAGTGTAATTAGCATGATCCTCTTTAGTAGTTTCGAATTAACATTTGTTGAGAACTTGCTAGGAAAGCTTTTTTTGAAATGAAGATTTGGCTACACAAAAAAGGTGGCTAATGGATGAAACTCTGCACCTCCTGTACCTTCACTGAGTTTGCTCCACTTGTCTGTACATGTATCACTATATTACTAACATCTGCTATATTACTGATTCATCATTATGTGACAATAATTTTTTTAAATTAATCGTAATTCACAGGCTCATGATATATTGTCAGATGGACAACCTTAATTTTACCATTTGCTATCATTTGAGTGCTTGATTTTGAAACTTTAATATTGCTTTAATACGTTTGCTGAAGACATACATACATATGTGCCAAACACCATTACAATGGTTGAGTTCTGAAAATTCAGAATCTGGATCCACTTGAAAGTTCTGAAAACTGTTAAAGCCCAGCACCAAAGTATCTTGCTTTATGGACTGCTGGACTTCAAAGTTTTGTAATATGAGGAGTAATTCCTTCCCTGATTCAAGTCTTGGAATGATAACAAATTCTAGAATTTTCAAAAATTTTCTAGAACGATACTTCTTTAACACACATTAAATGGTTTGGTGGAGCAGAAAAAATACACCAATACCTGTCCAGGGTGGCTTCTTGTAAATGACACACTCCTACTTGAGTATTATCCTGCTAAGCTGTGATGCTAAAATCTATGTTTTATTCTATCCCACACAGTCATGTATGTGTCTTAATTGTAGAAAAAGGTAATACCATTCTAGTAAGAGTTTTGCATACTTGCCATTTAAAAAAATGCTGGTTTCAATTGCTCATAATCTCGTCTAATGTTATCTATTTGGGTTGAAGCTTTCCGCACATAGGAAGTGACAGACAGACTGATTTCTTTTTAAAGCTTTACCAGAAAGGCTTCCTCCATTTCCAGGAAAAACATTTGGTAAGAGTATAGAATTTTGCCTGTGCTAAAATATATCTTCCAGCTGAATAAACTTAAATCAGTCTAGTGCCTCAATTTCTATTTTGACTATATTTGCAATATAGTTTTCATTTTCAACACCTCACTTTTTTTTTTTTTTTTTTTTTTTTCACGGTACAGGTCATGTCCTGGTGATATATAGCCAGGAGAATGTTTTTATTATGACTTCTTTCTGAATTGCTGCAGCAGCTAGAAGATACATAGAAGACTGTAATCAATAAAGCCTGAGGTCATATTTTAATAATTCAATAAATCAAAATATTCATAATTGTGCAAGTAGCAGGATTCATTCCTTCTATGCTCTGAATAAGGTAAGAGTCCTAAGAAAACCACCATGCAATCACAAAAGTAAAGACTGTATCAGACAGCTTTAGAGTTCAGTCACTCTCACTTTCAAACTTAATGTTCTTTTAATGTAATACATGAATATCATGTCTCTATGTATATAAATAGACAGATACTCATGTATACATAAGTAGAACCACAAGCAATCAGCAAATTACTGTAACACCAGCTGTGTATATATAGATCTAGCAAGCTCAGTACCACTAAATTGCTTCATAATGTGGTGGCTTCACTTTTTCCCCCCTCATTCTTCCTATCCATATGCTCCATTTTTTCTTTTATCGTTCCTCTACTTGCATTATAAGCTCTTTGGGGCTGAGACGATGGACAACTTTTTCTTCCAGATAAGCGAAAGCACACAGCCAAATATTCCTACCGTAGCTCTACTGTCTTTACTTTGAATAAATTTTGGCAGCAATGTCCTCAGTCCTTTCCCAAGCAGTCATCCTTATCTACATGGATGCCACAACAGAAACAGAAATGTGTGAGCAATCTTAAGATGCTCTTCAACGAAAATAAGGGTGACAGAATCAGGCTGGTGTGTCAATCACAAAATAGTACCAGTGATGACAATTCCAACCTTTGCAGTACTAGTACCAGGGGATGTGAATCCTGCATTCTGGTAGATGTGTCCTTTGAGAAAATGGAATTTAATGTCAAGTCACATCCCTCTACTGGTCACATCCACTTGCCGGTAAGCAAATCAGATGACATCTTTATCAGATGACAGAGAACCAAGCTTTCTGGTATATGAGTAGCAATTGCCAAATCATCCTGCAAGAGCCTTAAAAAGAAAATTGCATGCAAAATTATAAAATAAGTGAAAACATTAATCATGATTAAACAGAACCACATTGATTTTTGCCAGCTGGATTCAGCCACTGACTGTGATGTGAAGACTCTTCTCTCTTGGTTAACCCAGTTGAGAGCTGGATTAATTTTTTTATAATGAATTTCTTAGGTAATTATGCAAATGTTTCTCAAAACAGATGATCCACCACATAATTAAATAGGGGGACACACACACAATAAAATCTCTACTATATTAAAAACAAAGATACAAATACCTAAATTGATTGGACCAATGGAGGAAAAAAAATGTTCTTTTTATGTCCTGGTCACCCATGCAAAGCAGAATTGCTTGGATCTGAAAAGATGCTCTACCACCCATCCCTTCCTCAACACAAAAGGCCTACCATACATCCCTGTTCAAGAGAGTCGCAAAGGAATATATATTTATGGAGTCTTTAAATACTTCTAACATATTCATTATGCTCATAGTGACATTGCTATGAAGGACACTATATAAATGGAAGCTGTGCTTGCAAGCGATCACTTCAGATAAACAAACATCTTGAAGGACTCATCCAGCACACAAAGGAAGTTGCCTTGCTTTGTTTACGGGGAGATTAGCTCTCTCCAGCTGACATAATACATGGTAGATAAAATAACAAAAGGAAACACTTCTTCAGCCAGTGTGAAATCAGATCACAATGCACTTCCAGAAGTGATCATGTGAGAAAACTCTTTGGGGCAAGGACCTTCTCTCCTTACTTGTCTGTATAGCACCTAGCACATAACTGTGGGTTGCATCTCACGACATATATCTACATAATATTAACAAACGGGTTACCAAATGAGGCTGAATAACACTGGCAAATTGTAATGCATTTATAAATAAATAATCAACTATTCCTCCCACGGATCTGTAAAGGCAGTGCTGCATCTATGCATCGGTTAAATATTCAAATCTACCAAAAAGGAGGAGCGAAATACTGTTTATCTCTAAAAGGTTATTTTACAGTTCCATGTAAAAGATCTGCTGATATGCTGTGCCTCACAGAAGGGCTCAATTAATACATTGTTTGCCATCTAACACCAACTGCCCATACACAGCCAGGACAGCTGACCCCAACTGACCGAAGGGATATTCCATGCCGTATATCATGCTCAGCAATAAAAGCTGGGGGAAAGGAGGGGCGGGGGGGGGCATTTGTGGTTACAAAGTTTGTCTTCCGAAGTAATCACTGCATGTACTGAGGTCCTGCTGCCCAGGAAGTGGCTGGACATTGCCTGCTGATGGGAAGTAGTGAATCAATTCCCTCTTTTACTTTGCTTGCACGTGTGGGCTTTGCTTTTCTTACTAAATTGCCTTTATCTCAACCCTCAAGCTCGTCCATCTTATTTTCTCCCCCTATCCTGTTGGGGGCGGAGGGGAGAGCAACTGTGTGGGCATCTGGCAGCCAGCCAAGGTCAACCCACCACAGCAGGGAATATCCACAGTATGTTATAATTTGGAAGTTTTGTCAGCCTATCACCATTCTAGAAATGGTTTTGTGTTTTCTGGTACTACCAAACCCATACTGCAGTTATCCCTCTTTGAAAGTTGGTCTGGGATACACTTACCTATTTAGTGACCATACAGTTATTTCCTAGTAATCAAAAACATGACTCACACAGAAAACAGCAGCAGGTAATGATGCAATTTATGTATGTCTATAGGTAGAGCTTTCAACCGAAAAAAAGTGAGGGGGGAGGGGCAGAGCATTAAGAGACAAAGAAGACAGATGAATCAGTGGAGAAAAGACCAGACGAAGCATAGAAAATCTGGAGATTTGATGTTTGGTATAATCAGTCTCCAGCTGGACGCACAATTAATATCAAAACATAATACTAAGACTCCACTTACTGCTATCTACATTCGCAAAATATCAACTCCCAGTGAGGTGATTCTCTCCAAATCCAATAAATTTCTTATGTATAAAAAGATAGTAGAGAGACAAAAAAGTAAAATGCCTGCATGAAGTCATGAATAGAACAGGTGGAAACATCTTAGAACTGGGAGGCCAAACCACTTTCTTTAATTGGGGAGCCACTTGGGGCCACAAAGACTTTCTGGATGGAGGTGGAGTAATTTCTCAAAGCATACACGTTGTTAGCAAAAAGCAGAACATCTCCTAAAACCTGAGGTTAAAGACCAAAGAATATACACCTACTGTGCTTCTTTTTTTGGAGCTGAATTTCAGCATAGTTCCTACTGTCTGCCAAGGTCCCCAATACCAGCACTTAGACCACAGTTCGCACCTTGCTGGCAGTCTTAACAGCTAAAACAATGATTTAATAGGTGTGATTCCTGACTTCTGTCACCCCTAGAAGTCTGTTGATCGAGGACAGCATGGACTCCTGCTGACAGAGCTGTATGGGGATCATATTTCTTATAGCGCTTCTGCTGTGAATAAGAGTAGTTCAGCTCCCGTACATCCTGTTAGTACTTTTCAGGAGTACTAGGTTGTTTTTCAGAAAGAACTGTCAAACTCCTCTGCCTTATGGGACTGAAGGCTAAACTACAGTTCTGTGGGCTAAACCAATCTATGCAGTTTTACTGGCATACAAAAAACCCCCAGTTTACCAAGGTACTAAGAGCTCTTCTAAATTTTAGAAAACGTTACATGTACTGTAAAGCACTTTAATAAACAAGCCTGTATTTCAGGTGTGTTGCTTTCTCTTTCTCGCGTGTTTTCCGCTTTTAATTATTTGGTGCTTCCATGTCTGTAACAAGTCTCCCTTTGTTTGTTGAGAAGCTTTGTTTCATAGACAGGATATCTAGCTGTTATGTGGTATATTGTCTTTCTATTTGGAAGAAATTCTGTTTGAAGATCTTCAGCACTTCTGAAAAAATTGTGTTAAGATATATTACTCTCTTTTTTTGCAGCTAAAGTGCAGGCTTATTCTGGCAAGTAATGATTTAGTTACCTTACACACTGAGTTGTGTATATGCCTGTGAAAAGCTTCTATTAAACTGTAAAGGCTACTCTTTTAACATGAAAATATTGTTCAGACAGGACATCTGAATTTCTGTTCACATTTTTGGATAAGGTTTAAAATACTAAAAATAATGACATTTATGTTGTAGATGCTATGAAAGAGCTTAACTTATAAGCATTATTTTTCATATTTCCTCCTTTATGGGAGTTATAAAGTTGTAACTGTGCAATGCTTTAGTTAGTTCTGCAACATTTGTAAAACTGGTAACAGTAAATAAAGTGTGCTTGTTGAGTTTGTTTCTTCCAAGACAAAGAAGATATGGTTGACATAAAGTTAAAAAAAACCCTCCTGCTTTAACTAAGAGTAAAAAAATCATACTTTTTTATAAGTATAAAATACTATTACTAATACTGTACTTTCTCAAGGCTTGAGATGGCTCCTGAACTAATAGAACCAATCTGCTAGAAAAAGACATCTCTGAGCTATTGCACAGTGTCTAAACCCATAAGCATTTAAAACATTTCTTGTTATTTCCTTCCAAACAACAGTGTGTGTATTCAGTGTTCACACTGGACACAGTAAACTCAAAAAAGGTAAACAGTTGAGTTGCTATGAAAGGAGAGGGCATGACTTTCAGGTTGTTTAACAGTAGTAGCAGTTCTGAACTCAGCACAGACGAGGGTACCCGTATCTGGCACAAGTGAACAAGGAATTCTGCCCATAAACAGTATCCAATATTAGTATTAACAATAAATTCCTTTAATAAAGACCTAACAAACATTTGCTTATGACCAGATTAACTCGAGAGGTTATTTCATTTAAGAAACATTTCTAAAAAGGCATGAAATGTGATGATAAGCCATTAGGAATTAATAAACCTCCACACCCTTTTGAATCAGTAGATAAAGCACAAAACTGGGTAAAGGGCTCTTCTTAACAAGCAAATGCCAAAACAGTGGATAAAGACCAAACAACACAGAAAAGAACCCAGCAGCGAAACATCTTTCTGAAATGTTGTCAAATATCGTTCACCTGGCTTTTTAGAGAAAGAGACTAGAAAAAAGGGAAGAGGCATCTGAAATCTTAAGAGTCTTATTTCTTATTTCTGAAATCTTAAGAGTCTAATAATTACTAGTTACAGAAAAAGAGTGATAATAATGCAATTGAAGTTGTTGTTGTACCCTTGTCCTGCTATTAGATCCACCTTTCCACTGCTCCTCTGGACCCCCTGTCTGACTAGTTTCATTCTAGGTTAGGAGTGTGAGGGGCTGATACCAGTGACTTGTGAGCATTTGGAGTCCTTGGCCAGAAGAAGTATGATATTTGTGTTTATGATTTCTTCTTCTTCCTCTAGGATCCACTTGAGGTAATTTTTATCCTTCCTAACGTGCTTTTCTACCTTCCTCTTTCTTCACTGCTCTGTAGCTCCAATTCTACACCTGAATTTACTATGTATGTTACCATTTAGGTATGTTCGATACTATTTCTTTGTTAACCCCAAACCCATTTTTTTCTAGCTCCAGGCCTGGATTTTTTCAACGTACCATGGGTAAACCATTTATAGGCATAAGGTCTCCAGTACCAAGCCTGTGCCCCTTCCCTTATCACCCTATGCCAATAATCCTCTATGGTGCATCCTAGCTCTTCAACTCCCCAGGGCCTCTGCTACCCTAGCAGGCCTGTATACCTCTGCACTACATCACTGTGGTTAGGGTGCCAAAGACCTCATTCTACACAGAACAACAGCGAAGCAAAACTACGGCTGTACCCCATAAACAGAAGTTAGCCAGAGACACACGGTCCACCGGCGAAATTGCTGCTGCAGCTGAACCAAGTAAAACGCAGGTGCGGGCAGGTCTGGCACAGCAAGTGTGACAAAGCCTCGGAACTGAGGCCTTGCAAACTCGGTACAGACCTCGCAGGGCAGGGCCCGCCCCGCCGCTGCAGCTGAACCAAGTAAAACGCAGGTGCGGGCAGGTCTGGCACAGCAAGTGTGACAAAGCCTCGGAACTGAGGCCTTGCAAACTCGGTACAGACCTCGCAGGGCAGGGCCAGC
>NW_009260022.1:2281692-2309787 GCF_000687185.1 Egretta garzetta
AAGGCAGGCGGTGGTTGTCTTGTGGCCGCGGGCTGCTCTCGAAGTTGTTAAAACAGTTCAAAGAAAAGTTATTTTAAAGTAAGCGTAACGGTGACGGTTTGTGCATGACCGCTGGCTGTTGAGGCGGAGGCACCCCAAAGATGAAATCCCGTTTCTCCGCGTGCGCTCTTCTTCATTGTTCTTCAACCTGCTGTACTTTTGGTGATAGAAGATGGTATCGGAAGGCTTTGAAGTACTGTCAGGTCTTGTTAGTTTAGAAAAATCGGCCTTTAGATGCACTTTACAGACATTAATGTAAACATCGGAATCTTGATTACATAACATTTTAAGGAATCGTTAGGATGCTGCCAGGCTTTGCGATGATGGACCTGATCCTTCAGTCATGGAAATAAAGAGGAGTTTTGACATTGACTCAGTGGGAAACAAGATAGCGCCCACAATTAACAGTTGAAGAGAAAACAGTTTCTGTTACCTCTTGATTATTTTGCATGTGATGGGTCAGGCATTTTAAACATTAAGCAACATTGTCTGCAGAAAACATAAAGTGTTTAATTTCATTCGGTTTTTCATTCTTTTGTAGCTGTAAGCTTCCCTACTTTCTAGGAGCGTATGGATTTGGTTCTCTCTTGATACAGAGCATTCTGATGCATGAGTTCGGTTATAAGGATGCATTCAATCACATAATGCATAATGGACTTTCAGAAATTTTTAAAATCGTGTGGTAGATGGTGAGGGTGAATAACCAGCGTAAGCCCTGTTGTTACAAATACATGCTCAGCTTTGGGGAGCTGAAGCCCAGTTTTACAGCTGAGGGGAAGGCACTAGCAGGTGTAAAAGATTTGAGGTGTGGAATTTATAACTGATACAGGTTGATATTATTCCCTCCTTGCATAGTTATCCGCTAAATGTTGGTTTTGATGGAACGTAAATTGCTAATGAAGTCTCAGTTTCTTGAACAGCACTGATTCCGGATAGATCCAGCAAAATGTCATATTGGCAAACCAGTTTTTCAGAGACCTCATTTAGTTAACTTGAATCAATGTCTTTGGAGTATTTTAGGTTAATTTAGAGAGCAATCCTGATCCAAGTACATTGCACATAGCCATGATGCAGTGTCTGAGGTGCGCTCAGTTGTGCCAGTCTGCCTCATACCTCACCTGTGTTTTCCTTACATGCTTACTGAGGGAAGAAAACCACAAATTTTTACGGTCGTTTTGTGGCAGAGACTGGTAGAATTTTTGCAAAGATTACAGGCTGAAAACACGACACTTTTTTTTTTTTTTTTTCCCCCCTCTTGTGAGTGACACCAAATTTTAATCTAAAAATCTAGTTTATGAATGGGTAAACTGTTGAACCTTCAGCACATGCATAGTCTTTATTCGTGATAATTGTTTCACTGGGATTATTCTTAGGAGAACATCCATGCGGGAGAATGTATGCCACTGTATTTGCTACATAGCCTATCTTTGCCTTAACTCCTTCTTTTCCTCAGATGAAAATATTTCAATTGTATACCTTCAGAAGGGTGCGCGGTTCAGTGTTGATTTCTCTTCTTTGTCTGCTAATAAGTAATGAACTTTTTTGGAGCAGGGATTGTCCCACCACTAAAGTGAATATTAACTAAAGTGAGTATTAACTATTTACTGATTAAAAAATATTCATCAGCTACAGACTTACTAATATTCATAATTATTATATAATGCTCATACCTAGTTAAAGTTAGGAGAAAGCATAAGTTTTGGAGATTATTAGCTTTCTTTTCATAGTTTTCTTCTATATGAAAGAAAATTATTCCATCTGTATGCCTCCCAACAAAAAGGACACTCACTAAAATAACAAAAAATAGTCTTGGATTTTCCTAAGCTGCTTTTATAGTAGTAATTTTTACAGGGAAGTATTGCTATATGTAGTATAATAAGAAATCTAGAACTGAAGCAGTTAATGCTGTCACATTCTTAAACCTGCTGCCTATTTAGTTGCTTAGATAAAGATGGGTACTAAAATGTTATTGATGTAATTTGCCATGAGTAGTAGGAAAATAGTTTTGATACAGCTAGGGAAAATAAGTGGCATGCTTTTTTAGAATAAGTATGTACGTACATTTAGTTGAACTACTGAAGAGTTGCAGAAGATCATAGAAAAGATGAATGAGTGATGTATCTCCTTCTACTTGTATTAGATCATGCAAACGGTACACTGATCTTTTTGGAGAAGCTAACGCTGTTTTTGAACTGCAGTTAAAATACTGACTCGTAGCTGTTAGTGCTGTCTCCAGCAAACACAGCAACTGTAAATGCTGATGTATGGAAGCTCTGCAGAATTCCACATAAACAGAAGTATAAAATGCCTCTGCATCCGAGCGTTCCCTTTGTCACTTACTCACAGGCTTCAGATGTTTCAGAATGGTGTTAGTATCTGCTGCTGCCTAACGCTGCAATAGGCATATGTGAATGGCCAAGATTGCTCTTCTTCAGCCCCTGTGAATGCTTTCCACGGAAGTTAACAAAAGGTACTCTTGAACAGGACATGGGAATTCAGCTCCTGGTGCTGAGGAGACAGCACTTCAGCAGAGTAAACAAGAGAGAGACAGGTGAAGATGGGCGAGTTGTCCTTTGGCACCATGATAGGCAGGCAGGCGTAAATTTCGGGAGAGCTGTGCAGACTGCAGATGTGCTGGTGGCTGAGATCAGCTTTCTAGAGTTCATCCAGGAGAAAGAAAGGATGTACAAGTCTCTCAGAGCCTTTGGCCTGCTTGTGGGTGGTGTTGATAGAGAGACGAATCAAAGTGTGATATTGACTTACAAATCTCATTTATGAGCACACCCCTCTTCTTGTATCACTACCTAAAATGTAAAATTGCTAGGTATTTTGCAGGTGTCATGGGGGATGGACAATCTTTTTTTAACCCTCCTGCATTCTGATTTTTGTAGCCCTCAATTGAACCTCCCAAAGTAATCTAAATATCCTCAATAGTTACTCATCAACCTGTACTTTTCATTCTTAAGGGAATAATAAGTGTATAATTTAATGTATAACATAATCTATCACTACATGTATTTATGAAATGCATAAGTATACCTTCATTACTCCTGAATAACAAGAAGTTACCAAATACTGGAGCGGGAGCTAATGGTAAGAGTGGAGTGAGTGAAGAATACACTGTACAGCTGAAGCCACGTGAAAATTCTGTTGAGCTATATTTATTCATTTGTATGGACCGTTGCCATCATACCTTCTACCTTTGCAGAAGATGCTCTGTATTATCAATAACCTCAAAATATTTCACTTAGAGTATGCTTATTTCATGTATAAATACTTTCTGGAGAAGAGAAGAGGGCAGAAAATACACCATAGATACTGGCTTTCACAGTTTTTTAGACTGCCATATGAGTACCAGTAAGCTTTAACTCTTACTATCTTTTGAGACTTGTAGTAAAAATGTGAATGACTTACATGTCTAACCTTGCCTCGCTTTGAGCTGTTCTGCAGCTCTGCTGTTTGAGGGGCTGATGTTTATTTCTTTTGTCCCTCAGCAGGTGGCTACATTTTCACTGAGACAGCCGATCCTGCTGTGGAACAACATCTGTGGCTTTGTGGGGGTCACACTGGCTGGAGTAAATCAAATATTTCCTCCGGGGTCTGACCCTTATTTTTGTTTAAAGATCTAGTACTGATTTATTGCTTAACATAGGATATTATATGTTAGAATTTATACTGAAGGTCTGCCATTATTCAAATCTGACCTGTATCTTTCACAGTGGATAAGAAGCAGAGGTGTAAACTTTTTTGTGGCTTTTTTCAGAGCTTAACAGAAGATATTATAGAAAACTGAATTTAAGAATATCAGAAAAGGTCTATTGGGTCAGACCAGGGGGCCTCCATACCCAGGGTTTGGTCTCCAACCATGATGTTGAGGGATGCTGTTTAGGGCTGTACACAAACCTAGCTGATTTATGTCTGTTCCCTTGTACTCTCCCTACATATGTAGTTTTCATATTAGGCCGGGTAGGTATGTACCTGCTCAGTGCTTTTAGAGCTCATTTGTGGACCTCCCAAGCAAGAACTTGTCTTTTTCAAGCTTGCTGACGCTCACTACCTTCACAACCTCCTGTGGTGGTTAAGTTCCAGAAGCTTACTACTAGCTTTGTAAAGAAACACTTTAATCTTTTTTAAACTAATGTCTTACTAGCTTCATTAAGTGTCCCTTAGTTCTGTTATTGGAGGATTTAGCAAGCAGAAGTTTTACGTTAGTTTATTTACCACCTTCATGGTTTGATTGATCGTATCTTGCTTCAGCCTTCTTTCCAACTGAAAAGCCTCTTTAGTCTCTTTTTCTAAGGCAGGCACTCGATCCTTTTAATATTTTGTTTGCCCTTCTCTGACCACAGTCTGTCCTTGAGATGCAGAGACCAGAACTTCACACACTACTTGAGATGTGGGTAGACCAAGGTTGTATAAATGTGCTTTGTCTTGTTCTCAATGCCTTTCCTCATCATGCCCAATGTTTTTCTAGGTTTTTTGGTTGCTGATGAACATAAAACTGTTAATGATGAGTCCTAGATTTCTTCTCCAAGTCATTTGTCAGCATGGTGTGTATGTGATTTAGATTTTCATTAGATGTATTCACTTACTTTTATCTACATGGAAGCTCATTTGTCATCTTTTTGTCTGCTCTGAGTTTTGCAAGGTGCTTCTGGAGCGCATCACCATGGCATTAGTTCTGTGCTTGAAGGCAATTTGTTGTCTTTGTCCATGTTTTGCCAACAGTATCATTCCGTATGAGTGTTTTCTCATGTATGTCTGATGTCTGAGAGGGCTAAAAGTGCTGTGGCAAATCAGTCAAGGTGTTTCTAGACCTTATGGATGGCTTGTACATAACACAGGCTTTGCTTTTTTGCTTTTTGTGGGGTTTTTTTTTTGGGGGGGGGGGCAGGTGTTGGTTTTTTGTTTGGTGGTTTTTTTGTGGGTGTTTTTTTTTTGGTTTTGGTTTGGGTTTTTTTAAACCTCAGCAAACATGAGCTCAGAAGACTAACAAGCTAAGGCTGTGTCCAGAAACCGAGACCAGATAAAAAAGAAAGAAAACTCTGAAAGATGCCATTTGTAGCACTTCATTCAACTGCACTGAATGGGGAAATGAGAATGGTCGTATATGGTATTTGATCCACATTGATTGCTGTTAAAATTATGATTAATTAAAACCAAAGAAGCTTTTAAAAAGATTGGAGTGCAAAGTGATGTTTACTTAAATAACTTCAAGCTTTCCTAGCCTCTCTATGGATTCACTACACAACAGGCTTAACTCCAATACCATCTAATTAATCACCTTCCATTTGTGAATTACATTTTATAGTAACATGAAAATAATAAGCAAAGCTCCCCTCTTCCCTCACAGTTTTATTGGAGGTTAGGCTGGAAGCCCACCATATCGAAAGGATCTCGTCATGTTTCTTGTTCAAAAACAGACTAGTCATTTGATATTCAGAGCATGTCACTTAGAAGAGTTGCTGCACTGCAAACGGCATTGAGAGCGAGGTTTAAAGAAACATTAGAAATGTATTATTAGCCTGCTGCATTATTACTTGGTGTTACTTAGTAATAAATGCGGTTTCACAGCAGTGTAAGTGACTCCAGGTGCTCTCTGTGATGATCATGTCTTCCCTTCTCCCAGTCACAATAACTCCATCCTTCCTAACCCTTTGCAGAACCACTTCAGCACATTAGTCTGGCAGAAGACCACTCCTTCCCACTGGTCACTGATTTAAAAAAACAAAACCAAACCACTTTCTGCCAGCTTGAATCTGCTTCACAGAGGATCTTGTGAAGGCTGATGCAAGGGAGAACATAGAACTATGAAGATAAATGCAAGAGGAGAGCAAGATGGTTGACAGGCAGTAGTTAAATTGCCTTACATGCTTGTCAAACCACAGCCTGAAGCACTGTTCTGTTTTTTGATTTATTGTTGGTAAAGTACTTGAAGTGCAGGACTATTTTAGTAGTCAACCTATTGCTTTGTTAATTTAAATATTTAGCTTAAAGAATTATATTTTACATCCTTTGAAGGAAGGCCCCAGATGTTCTACTATCCATTGATGAGGTCGTCTGCTGTGTAAATCTGGCTGTCTAAAAGGCTGTGATACCAACTGTAGTTAACTTGCAGCAATAGGATTCTTCTTTCATTTTGTTTTGCACCATAACAGTTTACCAAACCAGCTTTTTAAAATTAGCATTTATTCAAGTATGTAACAATTGAATTTAGTAATGGGTGGTTTAAAGTCAGCTTCCTGATCTATTTAATGGGTGCTGTTTGCCAGAATCTGTAGCAACCAAGAAAAGGCAGTTGTTTGCCACAGGAAAAGGTTTTGGTGTATTGCTTTTGTGATACTTGAAACTCACCTACTGCTACTTCATGACAAACATGTCTGTGTTCAGTAGCTGCAAAGTCATGGTCAGCTTTCTGTTGGCTGATGCAGCTCAAGGTTAGTTTAATGTGGAATACTGAGTGCATGATAGCCTGCAAGGATGTCATGGATGGACATGAACACTGTTAGTGTATAGTCTGCACGGTCTTTTGTTTTGTCCCCCCCCCAGTACTTACAGGCCACAGTAGTGGTAATTGATGAATCTGTGCTGAATACATTTAGCAGCATACTGATAGAGCAGTGCCACTTACACTGCTTATCTGTCTTAAACAGACTATCATCATACAAAGTGGAACTTGTCTTCCATTGTTTAATTATGACAATATCTTCTTGTGTTAAGATGTATGCAATCATTCATCTAACATTTTTATAAGATACTTCAGAATCATCATCCAAATTTTAATATGTTCTTCCCTAGAAGAAATATTTTCACATAGGTAGGATGGTACACGTAAAGGAAGCCACACTGCTGTGAGCATCCACAAAATATTCCAGTTAATTTCTTCTATGTATGTTTTCTAAGAAGGCACTTTAAATCTTAAGAAATCATTTGGTCTGTTAGGCAGCTACTAAGAGTGGCATTAGTACATTCATGGCATTGTACTGTAAAAATGTATTTTATAAAAGTGTATTTAAAGCTTTCAGAATTTGCAACATTTTTCCATGTAGAAAATAAGATGTTTTGCTTGGATTTCAGACTTTGTAGTAAACCCACTAGTTTTTCTTTTTGCTGAGCTTTTAAGTATGCTAGGTGTTTGCTAAAAGGCCTCAGAAAATGCATCTTACCTCAAATGTAATCATAAAACAAATTCTGCTGTATGTGGTTCGCTACTGTATTTGCTTAAATTAAGCTAGGAAGTAACATAGCACTGCTAAGTTGGCTGAAAGATTCAAATGCATGAGCATAGCTGATGATACTACAGGTTTTCATCACGTGAATTCAGCTTCAAATGAAAGTTTCTCATCAGGCAACTAGGTCAGGTTGAGTCTGATGTCTCAGGTCCACATACGCTTGCTTGAGATTCACCTCTATCTATCCATTTGTTAAAGAGCACATTACTACTTCTGCTCTGTAATACCTATTACACAAATATTTTGCTATGTTGCAGCTCAGGTGAAAAAAATGTTCTGCAAACTCTGAACAGAGACTGGCCCACCTGCTGGAAATTTATATGTGCAGATTTCAGATTACTAGACAAAGTCAAACATTCCCATTCATAAGTCAGGGGTTGAAATAGACTAAAAGTCTGGAATAGAATTTGAGCATCCGGTCTGCTACTGATGTTGCGAGTTGAATCACACTAAACATTTCACATGGAAAATATACTGCTACTGGGATAAAATTGGTTTATCCAGAAATTCAGTCAATGGGAGTAGAAATCAATACACTATGTCCTAGTAACAAGTGAGGAGGAGATATTGAAATACCATATTATGGGTATTTTACTCTGAATATTTCTCTGTAGAAAATACAAAATCTTGATAGCTGTGAGTATGAACAAAAGAAGCGTGCATGGAGGTATCAGACACAAAACTAGCTAAACTAAGAACTGACTTCTAGAAGTTTTATGCTGTTTATTCAGTAATATCCTCATTTAAAAGGGAAATGAAATACTTTTGTTACCAGCACAAATTCTGAACATAAACAGACAACTCTGTTGAAAAGTTCCAAATGAAGATGTTTGCTGTGACTTGTTTTTCATTTGTAGAGAAGAAATCGTAATTCGTCCTCTTTAAGGTTTGGTATTGATATCACCTGAAGTCTTCTGCAAAGTGAATTTGGTACTGCACCTCACATTGTAAAATTGCTCATTATCATAGGACACAATTAGACAGTGCTGTAATCTTAGGAACGGTCATGACAAAAGTAGGCGGCAAGAAAACTTGCTAGTAAAAAGAAAATGCTCACCTGAAAGTTTTTCGAGAGGAGAGTCATGCCATAGCATCAGTTGTCCACTTTCAGACGTTTTGCCACTTTAGTTTTCTGAAATAAAATTCATCAGTTCTTTTTAGAAAGTGAAACATAAAATGACACACTGCAAAATGGCTCAATGAAAACTGCACAGAAAATAACTGAGTCATAAGTAATAGGTTTTCCTCTGAAGATGTTACACTTGCGCTGTGTATCAGACTATGCATCAAGTCATAGTAAAATGTGTGAATGAATGTGGATGATGCAGCAGAAGCAGTGAATCATGTAACAGGGAGACCATCACAGTAGGCTTCTGCTAGGCTTTGTTTGCCCTGCAAGGACTTCTTGGAACAAAGACACCCCACCTGGCGGGAGAAAAATTCCCTCTGCCTATTGCCTCCTTCAAAAAACAGTGATGAAATGCAATACCTGACTGTTGCTGGCTGGGTTATGGCATATCATTCTGTCTGACTGTCATGGGATCACGGGCCCACCTAGAGGTAGGCACCAAGGCATAGGAGTTTGAGCCTGGGCCAAACCATACACCCATTGTATATAATTGTAAACTATATATTACTAAAATAACCACAAAGTCTGGGGAAGCCATGTATTGGTTAATGTGTCACAGCTGAGGTCACCTGGAAATCATCTCCTTCATAATTTGAAAACTCTGAGAAAGGAACATTTCTTTATAACCCACTAAGACTAAGCAACGTACAAGTGCTAATGGAACTTGTGTTTCGTATAGTATGTCCCTATTTTCTGTGTGGTCACTCAGCCAAGTTACTGTGTGCTTTCATTTCACTATTAGATACCTGTCTGAGGTGATTGTCCTGTAGTGAGACTTCTGACATGAGTCCACAGGTCATTTCCATCTGAGCGAGTCCTGTGCACTTCGTACAGTTGTCAATGAAATGAAGACTCAGACCCATTGTAATTTCTGTGTAAGACCTGTTGGGCTTAGACGGTTTTGACTTTGACTGCATGTTACCTGACATTTTGGAACTAATTTAGAGCCTGTACTATCCAGAATTATTGTTAATGCAGTTCTTTCTAGGAAGATACCAATAAGGATTCTGCATGGTTTTTCTAACTTTTCTAGATCTACCCAAACTTTTTTAAAATATGTTTTGCCCATCTTTCAAACTCTATCAATTTTTATGGTATTGGACCAAAATGACCTACAAGCAAGGTTACACTTACACAACATGCACTTGTTTGAAAGTAATTTTTAATCACAGTTTTAACAACATGACTTCAAGCAACTGTATTAAAAATTTTACATGTTTACACTTTTTAAAAGGTGTTTTGTAATACTCTTTATGACCTAACATGTATAGAAGTATCTACTATCTTGTATGTTGAAACATCCTCTGAATAAAAAGTTCAGTGGTTAATACCAGAGATCAGTTTAGTTACATTACAAATGCTTTTAGTAGTACTTCTTTCTTTACAGTCTTTGAGACTGAGTTATCTGTAGAACAAGTTAAGACATTTCTACACAGTACAGCAGAGATATGCTGTCAGTTTTGGCTCCCGGATTCCCTGTTGCTCTGAACACCAGAGCAGATTTGCTTAGGCCAGAGATGATCAAGAGCAGCAGTCCTGGCTGGATGTGGTGGATCAGTTTCCAAGTTGCATTCTGGCCACTGCACGCTGTAACTAATTGCTCCCAACCGCTACAGAGCAGCCAGGAGAGCCAGACGAGATCTGATGGGTCTGAAAGTGCTCTCAGACACACAGACGTACATACGTGTGTACCTGGTGGCACTTGTACTTGCTTGGATAGGTGAAGTTCAAGGGTACTACAGTTTGGTCCCCTAGGAGCCTTAGCCACGTTGCATGAGCCAAATCTGTGTTGGTGCTAAGGACACTATAGAATCAAGTAGCTGTTAACTGGCTTCGTGACAACTTGCTTCTCTTGCAGAGTGGAAACTTCATGCACCTGAGGACCTGGCCTAGCATTTCCACAGTGATGATAAAAATGCCAATCAGAACTTTAGTTTCATCTTTTCTCAATTCAAAAGCCTTCTAAATATGCAGTATGTACATATTCATTTATGCATGCCTAAATTGTTAATCCATTATGTTTTCTTGTGTACTACCTGTGAATTCTGTAATTGCTTCAGTTTTGTACATCTTATTCTTATGTGCCAGGATTTTGTAACTCACTGGATGATATTTTTTTTGCCTGATTTGCCAAGAAGGGCATAGTATTAATAAAGGCAGCTCTACTTTGTTAACTGGGTTGTTTCCATGGAGAAAAATAAAATTATTTGTTTGACTTTCATATATTTCCAGTGTTGAAAAATAAAATCATTCTAAGCTTTAGAAGGTGATGACCATGTCTTTCATATGTAAAACAATACAAATTAGTCGTAGTTTCTTTTTCTATGTAGTAGCTAGATAAGAATATAGTTAATATTAGATGGATAAGAATATAGTAACAGTAACAGGTTATCTCATGGGATATTAAAATGTATGTGGTTATTCTTTTCTGTCTAGAAAGACAAAGATTTATAGTCTTTGAACAGTTCTGATAGGTGGTATTATGAAAGATAATTAAAAGAACCATGGAGATCACATGTCATGAACCTCAGACTGGCTGAATTGAGGACTTACGACTGGAAAACCACTTTTTTACTAGTAACACTTAGGCTAGATATTTTTCAATGAGATGCAGTGACATGCTTAAAGATAAATAGATTTTCTAACTGTATAAGTAATATAACTATTTTGTAATGAAAATTCAGGAGGTGTTCCCTATGAAGCATAGCACTAATATTTCATGTATAACCAGTATGAAAGTGATTAAATTGCTTTACAAGGAAAAGTTGGTACCATGGTAGCAAGGAATATTACAAGCTAATACTGCCTCTATCTAAAGATGTATTGTTTTGTGGTAATGAAATATTGTAATAACCTTGCACACCTCTGGAGAAGAACCTCAACTATAGCTCTGTGGAGTTATTCTTCAAACAGTATTATTATTCTGCGTGAATAACTTTATGCAAAGAACAGTTACAATAAACAGAACCATAAGAATGAAATGACCATATTCAATGTTAACAAATGCAAATAAGGCAAGCTAATATACAAGTATATAGATAGAAATAATTAAAAAAAAATAAAAGTAGTTGATTGCCAAGTGAGTTTCACATTAAAGTCCTTATCCAAAGCCCACTGGACTAACTAAAAGTGATCTCTAAGACTTCAGTTAACTCCAGTCAACCTTGACTCTGTTCCCCTCTTCTATGAGAGTCAAAAACCAGGACTTCCTTGAATTTCAGTGAATCTAGATTTAGGTAGTTAATACACCTTCGGTGCATTTAATAGCTTTCTCTTGAACACAGTGTTGCCAAGATGTATAGTTTCCTTTTCTCTAAAAACTGCAGCCTTTGGGTTCATCAGGATACTATCTGTACTATTTCATAATGTTTGTTCTATGAGGGCTTAGGAGGACTTTGCTTTCATAGTATTTGTTTACTGTCAGGAACACCTTGCTCAATTTTTGTACTATATTTGTTCTGGAAATAATGAGAGAGAGAAAACAGTGAAAACTGTGTGATTCTGGGCCAGAAATTTAAGTTGGCAGCATAGTTTAATATTAAAGTTCATGTGCATTTTAAGGTTTTAAAGAAGTTTTGCATTCTCGGAGGAAAGGCAACTTTGTTATTTAGCTCATTCAGTCAGGTTTTTTTTCTGAAAATGTTGCCTTCCAAGCAAAACGACAATAGTCTCTTCTCTATTTAGTATTTCAGACATTTAACTTTCATTGGTATTAATGGGAGTTTTGAATGTATACCCAAGAGACAGCACAATTTGATATTGGAAACATTCAAGACCAGGTTGGTTGGGGCTCTGAGCAACCTGATCTAGTTAGCGGTGTCCCTGCTCACTGTAGGGGGGTTGGACTAGATGACCTCTAGGGGTCCCTTCCAACCCAAAACATTCTATGATATTCAAGAAAGTAAAAGAGATGATGGCAAAGATCAGATTAATAATATTTTTCTCAATCTATGTTAACATTTTTTTCTGGCTTTATATAGGGGTTAAAACTGTGACACTTACTGATATTTTCATATTTAAATCTTCAAAATTTTTTTTTTTCTCTTTTGTACAGCAACTTGTATACTGTACTTGGCTTTTTGAACCAGTTAAACCTTCTTTCTTTTTCAGTCTGCTTTTCTTTCTTTTATTTAACAAAAGGTAAACAAATTTGCATTTTGAAAAAGGAAAAGAAAGTCAATAAAAAAAATGGTGTCATGGTTTAACCCCAGCTGACAATGAAGTACCGTGCAGCTGCTCACTTGCTTGCTCGCTCTTCCCCTCAGAGGAAAAAAAAGTAAAACCCAGGGGTTGAGATTAAGACAGTTGAATAAAACAGCAGAGGAGAAGTATATTCTTTTATAATTATTATTCAAAACAAGTGATGTACAATGCAATTGCTTGTTGACCAATGCCCAGCCCGTCCCTGAGCAGTGATCGCTGCCCCCTGGCCAACCCTCCCCACATTTTATACACTGAGCATGACATCATATGGTATGGAATATCCCTGTGGCTAAATTGGGTGAGGTGTCCTGGCCGTTGCTTTGACTTAGGGTAAGCACTGCTCAGCAACAGCTAAAACATCAGTGTGTTACCAACATTCTTCTCATACCAAATCCAAAACACAGCACTATGCCAGCTGCTTGGAAGAAAATTAACTCTATCCCAGCTGAAATCAGGACAAATGGTATGCTCTGTTTTACAGGATGCTTTGAGGAGAGAACATTCCTAAGAAGCTTGTATATTATTTTTTTCTGAGTGTAAACTATGGAAAACTATTTTAAATTTTTTTCTCTTTTGATCCAAATGGATTTTCATACATAGGAAAACATGCCATGTGCATATGGTGCTTTGTTCCTTTCAAACATACAACTCTCATCATTTGGGGAGTAAGTATAACCCAATTATTTCTTGTTATGAGGAAATACTGAACTGTACAAAAAGGTCTTACCTAGAAATTTTTGTGCCTGTTACTAGCTTAAAAGGGAAACAGCTTTCCCTCTCTTCTTGCTATATTATACTTTGTGTATTGGTATGAAAATTATTCTTTTGATTAGGTCATTAAGATATATATGGAAGACCTGACCTAGCAGACCTAAAGTACATAAAGCTCACAGTCAATAGGATGTTTGTTCATGAAATGAGAATCTTGCTGAACTAAAGACTGTACTACTACTAATAAAACTTTGCATCAAGCTTAAATTCATAATTCAGCAACACCATATTGAACTCTTTCATGGAAATGCAGTTTGAACTCCAATGTTTACCCAATATAGAAGTGATGAATACATGGCTCTAATGGAAATGCAATTTTTTTCGTTCCAGGTAGTTACCCAGTGACATTGAAGGTGATTACTTTGGTTCAGGAATTTGGCATGTCATTTAGTAGTGTTCTAGCTAGGATGCATTTCAATGGCATTTTATGAAATATGGCAATTCCTGTATAGCATTTGACTTCTGGTGGCAGTGACATATGACTTCTTAGAAAATGCATGTCTGCTTCACAAAGTCAGATAGATGGTTCGGGATCGTGTTCTAGGGTCATGCAAAACTTGGCATAAACTTGTATGTGAATTTCATCTGCACTTTTTTTCAGGGTCACTTTCACTAAAGGCCATCAAGGAAGATGCTTAAAATGTAGCCACCTGCAACACACACTATGCTTTTTATCAGAGACGTATCAGTCAGCAGAGGTGTTGTTCATTTTCTTTTCCTGTCCTACCAAAAGGACAGGTTTCATTGCCTCTAGAGCTCTGTAACAGTTGCAGGGATAGGTAGAATTTCCTAAAGGAGAAGGGTAAGTTGGCTCTGCTTTTGCTATTTGCTGCTTGAATTGCTGTTGTCTGTGGCTAGCTAACTGGTGCTATTTTCTCTTCTGTCCTGGAATTGCTGTCTCTCTGACCATCCACAAGTCTGCATGCCAGCAGAAGATGATGTAGATCCTGAATTCTTAAGCCTTTATAGGATTTCTCTTCTGAATTGATAAAACTGCGTGCATGTACTTATTTTTAGACTGTTTGCAACTGAAGAACATATGTTTCACAGCATGATAGAAGGGGTACAGGAGAACTGGTTAAGGCATGATTAGCAATTTTGCAAGCATGAGGGCTATATGCCTTTTAGATAATAATGTTGCATAAGAGGTGCTCTTGAAACTGTGCAGTAGGGGTTTTTCAGTTGAATTTGGTAGAGGTGACAAGTGTTGACACCTGTAAAACATAAGCTCATCTCTTTATCTACAAAACAAACACAGCACAAGCAGCAGCAACTTAAACTAATCTCCTCTGTGCCAATGTTTTTTATTTGTCTTTTATGATTTAGTATCAGTGCCCAGTGAGCAAATTTATACACATGCTTTATTTTTTGCTTAGTTACTGCCTTCAGTTAAAGGTTTTTCAGGGTTAATTTCAAGTTGCCAACAAGTGTGACAATAACAGTGCTTTTATTTTTGATGTGGAGAAAATATGCAGTAAACTATAAATGAATACAACTACGCTGAAACTCTGCTCTCTCTTGTGTGCAGAACAAAGATACCCGAAAGACTCCTGTACTAGAAGCAATACAATCATAATAGCATGAAGGTCCTTATATGTTAATTGACTCAGTTGAGAAAATAGAACTGTGTAAGAATAGTATGAGACCTAAATGGAGTTGTCTGCCTCTTCACTGAACCCAGAGTCAATCATATGACTTTTAAGGATCTTGTAATTTTTATGTTGAAGTAGAAAACAACAGTTCTGGTAGCAGGACTGCCTGGAAATTCTTAATTAAGATTTCTTCAGTGTCCATTGCTTTCTTGTATACTAGTATTATATAAAGACAGCAAGAGAGAAAATGCATTAATGAATGTTATTTAGAACAAAAGTTTCTCTAATGTTCCTTAAAATATTTGCTGCTCAGAAAAAAAGAACCAGAGAGAATGGAGCTGTAATCTAATAAAGAAGAAAGAAGTTAGTTTTGGAATGTTGCCTGTCCTTTTGGAAAAGTCAGAAATTCACCTTACACTTCACTAAAAGAGGATATTGTGATTTGGTAGGGTTTGTGGGTTGTTTTGATTGTGGGGTTTTTTTTGGTTGGTTCGTTCGGTATTTTACTGTCCAGATTGTTATTTGTTCTAATGTTCACTAATGTCATTTCAGCCACACAGAAAATACGAGTGGTGTATTCACTCGCTTTTCTTATGTTGTGAACCCTGTACTCTGTTTCAGAAAAACCACCACCTCTTGGCAGTTGATGGTTTGCAGTGCTTTCCATGTATAGACCATCTTTTAGCCAGGGATTTCTTTTTTCATTCTACAAGCATCTTTTAAATAAAAGTTGGAAACCAGCAAAATTATATACAAATGTAAAATGGTAAATGAAAAATGGTTCTATAAAAATTACTCCTTGAACACCGAGAATTTAGTATATTCTATATGTATGTACCACTGTGGCATGAACTCAGTATAATTCTGTTTGGCAGCAATAGAACTTTCTTTTAAAGCTCAAGAGATAGTCTCAAACTATAATGAATATCTTGTGTATTTTACATCTATGTATATATCTTACAATATTATTATTATTACACTGTTGAAAAAGCTAGGCCCGACTCAAGACAGATGTGAAAATCTAATCATTGCAGATACTGAGCTGTGGTGGTATAGTTATTGCTGGTGAGTTATCAGTAAGAGAACTCATGCAGCTTCACCATTTAGCCATGCTGGAAGGCCAGAGTAAAGAGAGTGACTTTACAAAACTGTAGCAGAGAGCCTGTCTTGTCATCACAGGTCCTTGGGTTTTGACTTGCTGAGAGATTCAATCACTAGGAAATACGCCTTGCATAATGTAAGATCAGCACTGTGTTACAGTGTAGCTATCCTTGTCTGCAGTGACTATCACCATGTTAAGTACAACAGTCTGATAAAGATAATGTAATTATGGAACCTAATCTAATCAACTGTAGAGCTAGACCCATAGTACAAAGATGCCTGAAGTTAGCTTGAAGTTTTATGTTGTGAAGCCAAATGAATGGTCCAGATTCAAACTGGGACCAGGAAAGATGCACCGTTTGCTCTAGTCTTCCCTTTTTCAGCAATTACCTCATCATTTTTTTGGTAATGGTTTTGGTTCACCACTAGGCCCCTACACAGCAGTACAACAATACCAAACTAACCATTGCCTAAATGTGCCAACCTAACCAGCCTGGATAACATCAGACTTGAAGGCTTGACTTTATTTATATGGGGAAGTTATTGCCTGCTGCCACACCCTTTCCCCTGGAAGAGGGGGGAAATTCCTAAATTTTGGTGCTGTTTGGTAGAAGGTTCTGTTCATGTGTGAAGTATTAATTAGCTGTTATTATGGAGTTATTACTTTAAAATGTTTTATGGTGTGTGAAATTAATACCAGTCTCACAACAGACACATCTTCTTAATCACTGGATGTGATGTAAGCATAAGGCTAGTGTTTTAAACAACGAGTAGTAATTTCTGGCTTTCCCCAGAAACTAAGTTTGTTTAAATACATTTGGGGTAATGTAGGAAGCAATTGTCTACTTAAAAGCTTATAGTCCTTTGAAAATATTTGCAGTCCCATTCAGTGTGTGAATGAAGTTCAACCAAAAGACGACTTCTGGTGTTCCACAAAATAAATCCAGTGTCTTCACTCTTGCCAGCATGCTAGGAGTTTAATTTCCCATATAAAATGGATTTCTTGCTCATGACATGATTATAATTCTTGTATAAATGGTTAGTTTTTATTGGGAAGATATTTCTCAGTTTGGAAAAATATTTTTTTTTCCTTGGTGCTAAAATTATTGAGGTGGGGGCTTTGCAAGAGAGAAGCTTCAGTATCAGAACCCAAACTAGACAAAGGGCTAAAAATGCATCTTAAGGACCATTAGTCAGAATAATTTGAGCTGACAGTAGCCAAGATTGTTTTATATATGAAGTTCATAAAATAGCAAGTTGGTTTCTTTAGCTGGGAAAAATACCTAAAGGGGTACATTTTTTGCTGCAGTTGCTAGGGAGCAGCTTATACTGTATCTGTGGGATATAATGGGAGTCATGTGTGAAATGCACTACTCTGATAATTTATCTCAAAGTGGTTAGAGCTGAATATTAAATTCACAGAGCACACCTCATTGTACCAAATAAGAAGACGAGATGGATGCTCTTAGTAATGTTAGGTGACAGAGCCACTGTGGTATACAAGGTACAGTACACGTGTCAGCAGGCATGTCGTTCCTACATGATTCATAGGTGGGGCTATGATTAGATGAGCAGAAAATTAATACATGGCTAGATGAGAGGAATGAACAGACCAGATGAGAAAAAGGAAAACCTGTGTTTTGATCTATTTGACAGATCCAGGGATGATCAAGGTCCTGAGAATTCCAGGTCATGCATTCTTTTTAAGACAAGCTCATTGACTGTTGCCAGTAATATGTTGTTTAACAAAATGAGGATGGGTAAATCATAGGGGGATCTGACTGACCCTACTTCAAAATGAAGTTGCCGCTGCATTTGGAAAAACAGCTACTTAGCTATGAAATGTCAATATCTTTAATAGAAACCTTTATAATTACTTGGTTATAGAATTTCATTATTTTCTTGGAAATTGGATTGGAATTATTTTTGTTGAAAACACAGCCTTAACAGTTTGGTATTATTCAAATTGTAAACGCAGTAAATAAATTGTACAACCATAACACTGATTTCTTATTTTTGTAGCATTAAGCATTTCCAAAAATTATCCAAATACTGCTAAAGGTTTCCACTTTAATATCATATTTAAAATTTCACAAATATTTTTTCCATATGGAATCAATACAGTGATACAGTCTTGAAGCTTAAATTAAATGCTTCACTCCTTTGAGCACTGGTGCAAGTTTTTCTCACATACTGTACACAGAGATCAGTGTGTTTTCCTCAGCAATTACTGCATTTGTTCAAAGTGAATTAGAAAATCAAAAATGTTAGGAACTCTCTTTAATTAGATGATTAAAGAACCCAGCAAGCAGTGTGATGTTCAGATGAAAACGAAAGGTAATTTCTTAGCATTTTTAGGCCATGCTAGAATTCAGACAGGACACTAGCTATGCTGTGCAGTTAAACTGCCACAAAAGGGTTTGCAATCTCTTGAAAAGTTGTGTGGCAGATGTTTATAGTTCTCAACCAATTTTATCTTTCCAGGCTCAACTGCCTCACCTTGAAGGATGCTTTCAATAAGCAATCTTACTGTAAGCTGATGTTATTCTTAACAGCAATTTGAAACCCGCTGGACTTGGCCTTCACAAAACTTTGTGAGCAGATTCTTGACTAATACATACTGTCAAAATACAGCTGAAGTTACGACTTTACACTAGCCAAATATTTTCCCCAAAAAAACTTCATAATCTGCTTTTACTGATTACTAACTTCTCCAACCTTTTCTAAATGTTAAAAGGTTTTTCTTCTCTACTCAAGCTTTAGATATTTGTCTCTTATTTTAGCCTTCTTAGTTTAACTTCCATAATTTTTTCATAAAGGTCCAACTTTTTTTTTTTTTCCCCCCCCAAAGAGATCTTTTGGTATTGAAGCAACATCTCAAGTTGATTCCAAAGGCATTGTTTCACTATCCAGACTTTGTGATGCCTTCTTTTGAATAGACTTGTTCCACGCACATTGTACTGAGAAAGTTACTTAATTTCAGAAATGCTCCGTATTAAATAAAATGCAAAGCCTTCTTCTGTAATTTTTATATTTTTCTCATATTCTTATTTTCCTTAATTGATTCTATGTGGCTTATATTATCATAAGTTTTAATTATTGTTATATATATTTTTACATGTTTTTCATTTAGCTGTTTGGGTTTGCTTTTATGAATGAAGCATGTAAAACTAATCATTCAAAAGAAAAAAGGATTAGACATTGTAGCTGCTGTTGTATGTAGTTCTCTACTATCCCACCTTCATTCTACTTTATTTCTGAAATAGCATAATAACATTTCCAGTATTAATACAAAGCAGAATATTTTGTAAAGAAACAGTCTAACATCTGGAAGCTCTTTTTTGGTCTGTCTCTTAAAATATGAAGTACATTATTTCTATTCCTCATTTCCTCCTAGTCAGCGTAACTCTTCAGACCTGGACAATGAGCATGGGAAACACCAAGGCAGTCAAACACTTCTGCTTTCCTAGGTACGGTGAAAATTTCTATGTGTTTTTTAAAATATCTACTGTTGCAAATCTTCCTACGATAATTTCTTTCAGTTGGAATCATTGGTCCTTATAAGGACCAACAAGATTGTTGTTTTATTACTGATAATGATCCTAATACTTATAAAAACTGTTTCTTAAAATCCTTGAAAAGTCTGTATAAAAGCTTGGTAGGCTAAGAGATTCTTATTATGCATTCTTTCTGAAGTATTAGAGCTGCTGGAGCAGGAAGAAAACCATTAATTGTAGCTGATTTTGTGGTTTGGCATTTTGCAAATCTTGTTTCCTGCCCTGGATAACGCCTATTTTATTTAAAATTGCAGATTTTAAGAGAAGTTTTGTGTCTGTGTTGCAATGTTTTTGTTATTAGATTTATAGTGTGCTTTCCAACTACCTTAACTCTGTGGAGAGGGTTACAATTTGTTTTTACAAACCTGAAGCAGAAGATTTGATGCAAAGTACTGGATCCAAATATCTAACATTTTACAGAAAGAAGGGGCAAAAGTTGGGGAAAAAATATAGAACCGGATTATGGCCGTTTAATGGCACTGGTATTTAGAATGGGCAAACCCCACCCAATCTGGATCTTTTAGCCATTTAAATCAATATCTGTCTATTTTTTTCAGCAGTCCAGCTCTAATTCCTTAGTATCTTTTTGTGAAACTAGACAAAATTGTGTTACATCTTGTTTAAAAAAAAAACCTTTCAATCTGTGAATGCTAGGTGAGTTGTCAGATATTCCCAGAGATCATACTCAGCCTTTTATAATGAAATACCATTTTTCTTTTATACCTGTGAAGGAAGATGTGATTTTTAGGTAAATATCTCTTCGTGAGGGGCATTCAGAGCAGACCGAAGTAAATTGATACTCTGCTGGAGTTATATAGTCCTGATAGTTATATTCACAGAAGTCTGTTACAGCAATGTAGTTTAATTTCTGAGATAGCCATATAACGTTGCAAAATGGAACATATTTCAGAGAGTCACATTTCATTTTAGAGCTACTCTATTATTATTGGTAGCATTATATGTAATAGTATTACATATCATGTTATTATTATAGTATTCTTCCTTACATATATGTAATTTGGATGCCTTTGCTTGATACAGTGTAAATGTCAAAAAGGACGACAGCCCCTTCTCCAAAGCACTTGAAGTTTGCCGTTAATTATTTGGTCCACATTAGATATATGAATTATAGGGTATCTCTGAATTTATAATTTTTGCTGTCAGGAAAAAAACATTTCTAAAGGAAGGGAAATGTCTTCTAGTAAGCTGTATTTTTACAGACCTTAGCTTTATATGTGATGGGCTTGTTGACAATCCACTGATTTCTCTCTACCTTGGAGGATCTCTTAGGTCAACTGAGAATTCAGGTTTCATCACAGATACAAAATTTGTAAAATCAACATGATTAGTGATGTCTTGAAAACTGTCTGCAAATTGTCTTCACACTTCCAGTATTTTTTCATTTTTAAATACCACTTCAAGTTGATTGAGAAGAAATATTCTGAACCATTACTAGTGGAAAAAGGATGTAATAAATAAGCACATTAGCAGTAAACTGTTTCATACAGTAGATACCTATTAAATTGATATTTGCACATGCTAGTAAAGTGTATTTATATTTTGTGGAGAGTCAAAAGGCTTATCTATTTATGAAGCTTGCTTGATAGGGAGGGAGGAAGCCAAGTCTTCTCGCCCCACCCCCCCCCAAAAAAGAATTACACTTTACACCAGATCAGGATTTTCAGGCCCTACAGAGGAAAAGCATGTAGTAATAGTAGTGCATTCTAATTTTATCATTCACTGTACTTCTTGTTGATTTTGTTGGAAACAAAATCAAGTAGGCTTTAGCACTGAGCTGTTAAAACTCAGATATTTACAGGACACAAAATGAGCATCTGTGAAATCTCTATTTGCAGAGTAGCAGTCACCCAATGTGTAGGCACTCACATGCAAATCATGAGCCCTCTCAGGGAAATGTTCAGGAATCCGAGGTGTGGCATAGGGGAAATACTTGTATACTGCTTCTGCTCCCTTAATCCTTATAAATATCTACAAATACGTAGCTTTTTTGTCTGCAAGGCTAATTTGAACAATGTTGGACAGCTAAAACTTGGATTGACAGTAATAGTCCTGTACGGAAAAGCAGTCAAGAGTTACTGTAGTGTGATTATGCCACTGGCATAACTCCTGTGTCTTGAGCACGGGCTGGCGTTCGGTCAGTTTGGTTGGTTTACACCACATACACACAATTCTTAAATGTCCAGAGAGAGCAATTTTGTGACTAGTAGAGTAATTCATGTCATAATTTCAAGGTTAAATTCTGACTCCTTGACTTTAATGCCATATATTCTATATTCTTAATGCTACACTCTTCCTGATGAACATAAAAAGTTTGCAATCAAAATACATTCTTAGCACAGACAGTAGCCAAACTGCAAACAAAATCACATGAGTTTGTATGAGCATACTGGTGGACAGTATTCAAAATAAATTAAAAAAAAAAAAAGGGCAAGCACAAGTTTGGTTTTGTCTGAGTGTGCTGGTGGGATAAGGTTATGTAACTTTTTAGAAGCACTGGCATTCAAGCTGACAGTACGTTTCATCATTCATCATGGGCATCAAGTTGATGAAAACAAAGTAGATCTTCATGTGCTCATTTTTTGTAAGATGGTCATAATCTTTTCTCACTGGCTAACCACACATACAAAATCACTTGCTTTGTCAATATTTTACTAAAGACATCTTTCTTATCCCAGTAAATTTTAAATGTTTTTATTAGATGATAAAGTCCTCATAATTTCTGTATGATTTAAGTATGTGAAGTGTCAAAGCTTAAGTATCACAACTGAAGCAGGATATGAAGAATTCTGTAATGCCAGTTGTTAAGAAAAAAGTTTTTCAGAATAAAATATTTTTGGGTTGTTTTTTGTTTATTTCAGAGTCACTTCTAAGGAAAACAAAAGAACAAGAAAGGGATTTCTGACATTTAAAGAAACAGAAATAAAGGTTCAATTGTCATGAATAAAAAATTTGTGCTAAGTCTCTCATGTGATCATAAAATGCCTACTTTTATCTTCCGGTCATATTGTAAGATAACTGACTTCAGTATTTCAAGTCTTTAGCCATACAAAGCTGTACAAATCTTAGACTATCTAGGGAAGGAACCTGCAGTACCGAAAATATAAATGTTTAAAGACATAAGAGAACTATAAAAAGAAATGAAATATTAGTCCTTGAAGGGACTTTTGTAGCAATAGTGGATAGCTAGCTATAGTCTCTTTGAAAGATAAATATATAAAAACAAAATTCATAACAGGGAAGACTAATTTGAAAAAATGTATTGTCGATTTATGAGTGATGTTTATGCGGACAGACCCCAAATGAGTGAAAGTGCTACAATTGGAAGAAGCTGCAATGTAATTAGAGTTTATTTTTCAAACAAGCTTTCTCCTTCCAAATCGTGCATTTTTGTTCCTCTCTCCTGCTTGGGATCGTTTGGGGTGTGATTAACCCAGGTAACACCTGCATGTTTGCAAAAAGCTGAACAGACTATGGGCTGCTCAGAGACATGGGCTGGGGGAGGGAGGACTCTTCTCTGCTCTTCTGTGGTGCAACCATGGTCTAGGGCTAGAAGCTATTTCAAGCAGACAGTACTGTAGCTACTTGAGGATGTAGCCTAAGGCAGTGTAGCTCTACACTGTAATTTATGTAGTATATGTGTTTAGATATGCATTAAACAGTTGGCCTTGCTGTGCAGAAGTGATCAGAGATTCTGAACAGTAGTGAATCATCTTATTCTGCCATTGCACCCTTAATTTTCACTGCAATGTTTATCCTAGCATTTCCACCCAACTTTGGGATGGCTATAAATTGGTTATGCAAATTGTAAGACAAAAAAGAGGATCTATAGGAGTGAGACAAAATGGAAACTCCAGTGAATCACAGCCAAGTCCAACAATCCTGTTCCTAGTAAGATTCTACTAAGGCTACTCAGCAAGCAAATATTAAATTTCAAACATTAGTTTTGACTGATTAAAATTGCGTGGTCCCTTTCACAGCTCTATTTTCTGACAGAAAAGGTGCTTCTACAGTAAGTTAGATAATCCTAGCAAATGGTTGGATTGTGCAAGAAAGACCAGGTGCTATTGTTGCTAGACATCTATGTTGTGTTTGTGGATGGCTTCATATTGCATTAGCGGAGATATTTTTCTGGATCATTCAGCTTAGCCAAAATCAACAATATAACAGAATGGGGAATATTACTTAAACTAAATTTTTGGCATAGCTGAACATAACATAAACCATGCTTCTATCATAGTATGTCTAAACCATGATGTATTTAACATGGTATCATTCTAACTTCTAAATACCAGCAATTCAATGGTTAACAGACTGCATCTTGAGAAGTACACTGGAAACTGCTTTCCATCAAGGGTTCTCAGGGAATCACCTATGAACTTGCTAAAGACCACAATAACTTTGCACATGACTGGCAAAAGGTCTTTGTCATCAATCTGTCCTGGCTAGACCAAGCTGGTGAGCATGGCTGTAGGAGCTACAGGTTGTCTCCAGCTCTGTGAGGACTGAGGTGAGGTTGGCCAAAGCAGGTAGCTGCATTCCAGTCAATGAAGAATTTGAGCTGAATTGCGTTAAAGCTGACCAGTATCAGTCTACCCAGGGAGTTACCACCTGTTCTTCCCTACCCACATATTAGCTACTCTTTTTAGAGCCACGGACCTCTGTAAGAAAATCTTTCAATGACAATTATAGTAAGTCTGAGCAGAGACTGACTAATGAGCTGCTTCCTTCAGCTTGCTGCATTGTGGCATCAAGTTTTGAACCATGGTTGACTCCAGTTGCCAGCTACAAGGACAGGCAGGCAGGCACAAATTAAATGATGTTGCCAAGTTCTCCTTAATGCAACTCTTTAAATGTAAATAAAGTTGCAGGAGTTGCACTGCAAGCCAGTTTTGTTATGATAGTGCCCTTCTGTAGATGTTCTACATTCCTCTGGGAATGAAGCTGAAAATTCTGGGGTTTTTTAACTGATGAAGGTACGTAAATTAGTTACAATTACTGTCTTCTTAATTTAGCAGTTGCTTTTAAAAAGAAAGCGAGAAGGCCCACTCAGCAACTACATCATTTGTTATTGCAGATTCTGGGCATGCTGAACAGGCATCACATCCTCCATGTGGGTTATGCTTGTTTAGTACAGACTTGGTTTTGTTGGGGTTTTTCTAGCTGCCAATTAATTTTAAGGAAACTTGTAATCAGCATTTCCTTGATGATGAATGACGCAGGTAAACAACTAAGACAGAGCTCTTTGTCTGCTCTTCTGAAGTACGAGACCAGGCAGATTGATAGCATCCACAAAACAGTGCAGTCATTTGCACTTTCCTACTCTCCTGCTGCTGTGTTTGGTATCATAAGATATGGGGTCAGGATGGAAAGCCAACATTAATCATTCCAAGACCTTGATGAATAGAAAAGGAGGGTTTGTTTGCCTGTTTTCTAAATAGAATGTGATGCAGTGAAAGGATCTTTCAATAGTGCTGTATAGGGGATCCCTTGTATGCCTGCATTGGAGAACCAGAAAGGTAAATGACAGAGAGTTCCTGCTTCCCTTTCCTAGGACAGAAGGTTGGCATGGTATGTTGATTAAAATGGTGGGAGCTTGTAGTCAAAACAGAGGCCTCTGAAGCCACAAACTTGTCATATGCATCTGTCCACAGCATATGCTTGTGGTCCATGTGTCTGTCTGGTGGACAGCCTGCAGACCACCTACACGCATGAATTTAATGCCCTAATATTTTTTGTGGCTAAACCCCCCAAGCAGATAGTAGCCGCCTTAGAAAGTGATTTGTCCCAAACATTACAAGGAGTTTCTGTAATCTAATCTGGTATGTTCTAGACATTCAAAACATAACAGAAGGACTGTACTAAATATATATTCTATAGTCTTCATGAATCCATTTGGATTCAGAGCCCCCCAGAATTAAAAAAAATGTATCTGATACTCCTCTGATAATAGCAGTTTAATTTTGCATTGTTTTTCACCAAAATCAGTGGTCCTCCAGATAATTACTTCTAATTTAAATTCTGAAATCACTGTTAATACCAATTAAAATTAGGGTTACTGTCTTTATAACACATCTGATGATAGAAAAGGCGGTTGTGAAATATCGGTATTGTATAGGACCAAGCTGTTTCAAACCACCAGTCAAGAAACAGGGTTAATAGGTGTGAAAAGCAATTGCCTGCAGACCATGGCCAGTAAGAAAAAGATTAAGGCAAGATTCAGACAAGCAGTAAGGCAGAGAAACGAAGAAATGAAGAAACTGTGATGCAGCTATTAGTTTACTAGTAGCCTCACCTAAAACTAGTTGTCCTGCAAAATTGGTCATGAGATAATTTTGGAAACCTCCAAAAAAACCCTTAGAAAAGCTATTGCTTTCTACCTCTGTATTTAACATGTGAATTACTTTAATGTAATTATTTTTATTTATTCCTGAACACTGGAGTACTTTGTTTAGCACACACATCTTGATACAGAGGAGATGAAATTGCAGTTGACACCTGGATAAATGTCTAAATCATGCTGTATGATGATAAGCATTTGGAGACTGTATAGTACGTCCAAACAATTTTTTTGTACAGAATGTTAAGAGCCTAGTAGACAGAAACTGTAATGATGGTTGGTACCTATAGGAGGTAGAATAATGCAGGCAGCAAATACTGAGAATGATCCTGTTCAAGCCAAAGGAATACTTAGTCTGACTAATTCTAGGCAAAAAAAAAAAGTCTACCATTTTAATAATTTTGTTCTTCGTATGTATGTCCTGGTCTATCAATCAGCTTTCTGTAACTGAAGCCAGCCGGCAAGTGACACTGCAGTTTATCAACCACCAGTAAATAAAATGTTATGCTCCAGAAAAATTCAATTCCCAAAGCCCAGCCCTAAAAATCAATAAAGCTTCTCCTCCAGTTAAAGCATTTCTTATCAATGTTAAGTTTTTTAATACAGCATTTTTCCTCACCTTTCTTAAAAACACCGCTAAAAACTACAACCAAATTAAAATTAAAAACCTATGGAAACTATGGGACTAGAAACTACAAATCTGGTTTTAATTTTTGTAGACATGAAACTTTTTTTCATTGAGGCTAACAAATAAAATTTGTGAGGACGCAAAGATTTATTGTACAAGGCTTTAAAAACTAAAACCATGTTTTGAGTTTTGAATAGTTATAGTAAAACCTTATTCTCACTTTCTGAAGCTCCTGTTCCCATGTAAAACTTTGCAAGACCAGTTACTCTGTTGTATAGGGTTTTTCTACTTCATTAAGGTGTATCATAATATACCTAATAATTTCTTCCTTGTTAGTCAGTATGCAGTTGTGGGTTAGTTTGGAATATCAAATTGTAGAGAACTAATAACATCCAAGTTAATCTTCATTAGTATTTACATCTTTCCCTTAAATATTTTGATGCAGTCTCATTCAGGAGTTGGCAGTGGAGTATGAGCAGTCCAGTCATGGAGGCAAAGGGGTCTGTGTGCAAAGAATCTGAAGTTCGCCTTGGTTGCCAGATAGTGCAAATGCCTTTTCCACCTCCTTCCAGCACCTGCTCTTGTGCTGAAACATTTTCTTAGTAGGCTCAGTTTAATTATCCAAATACTTATCTGGAATAAATTAAAACCTAATTCTGCTATCTTATAGCAGAAAAAAATTTAATTGGTCTCTGAACAACCTAAACTTGTGAAGGCTTTTATGTATTTGGGCTCTTATTTAAACGGTTGCATTCTAACTAAGTCTTCTAATGAAAAGCACTTGCTTTTCCATCTAAGAAGAATCAGTGTATCAAAGCTGAAAATGCTTTAACAGATTATATAAACTCTTCTGGTATTGTGGTTGTACAAAATTAAACAACCTGGAATTCTGTGTGTCACCCTCTATTTCTGGCCAGTGACATAGTCTACAGTGTTGCAGTTTTGGTCTCAAAATTACTGAATTAGTCAGGCTGCTTTCTGTTAACTTTTAGGATGTTAATCATTTGATGTGTTCCCCTTCTTTCTGATCTTTTCCAGTGGCCTCTAGAGCTCTCTACCTCAAAGAGGTTCCTACAGCTTGCTGTTGGTGCAAACTGAAGCATTCAGCCCTTTGTGAAATCAATGGAGCCTGATAACTTTATTGTATAAAGATCCTTAAAAAGATTCTGGGACCATCACTGATCCGACACTGTATGATTAATTGTCTATTTGCTCTGTGTACAGAGTGAATTGTATTGCTTTCTAATCCCATCCTCCTCTTCAGAGAAGCCTGTGTAGATCTCTGAGGAAATATCTATTCAGACCCTATTGTTTCAACCCTCCTCTGAGAGATGAACCACCACACTTTTGAAATGAATCTCAAATGTAATCAAAGTATTACAAAAATCAGAAAAATATTCATATGGAATTCTAAAAAACTGATGTGTTGGAGAACTCATGTTCACTAGCACATGTTTTTGCTTAAAAAATGTTATGTAATATAAG